>NW_010337730.1:0-16146 GCF_000700745.2 Antrostomus carolinensis | reverse complement strand
TTGCGGGTTGCTATAATGTCTTCTGCGGCAAGCAAGGAAAGAGGCAAGAGGAAAAAGAAAGGAAATATTATGAAAACACTGAGCTGGGAGATGATCTTTAAAATGGCAATCCAAGCGCGACACAACAGTGTTAGTTAATGGCCGAGAAAACACTGTTGCAGTAAGCTAGATAGAAGGTAATGAAGGACTCGCTCTGTGTGTGTGGGTGTGTATGAAGGGAATAACTGAGTGAGAGGACACAGAAAAATTAAACTTGAAAATGCTTTACCAAAAGTCTTAGACAACTGGGGCATAGCCTGGATGGGACCTACAATATGTATCTTGTTAGAAAAGGTATTTTTATAATATGCTTCGTCTGCAGGAAGATGGAAAATATCATCCAGTGATCCAGAAAGGTGTTATGGAGAGTATTTGGCAGAAGATAATTAAGGGCCTTACTTAGACTTTTTAACTTGAAAAAAAAGTTAGAGATCCACAAGCAAGTAGAAATCCACAAAGCAGACTTTCTTGTGGAGTGAAAAAGACGGTCTAGGTTAGAGAAAGTATGTCTTCGAACATCTGCAATTCATTTTGTTATATGAATAATTTAAAAATGAAGAAAGAAAAGAAGAGCCATTTTGTGACTCCTTCCTGCGTGGGGGAGAAATTTGAGATGGATTTATAGAGGATGTGAGAAAAGCTTGAACAGAGAGGAAAACTAGTAGAAGACAATATCATGAAAAGGGAACAGCCAATCTTATGTAATGAAAAGGCTGAGCAGCCACATATAAGGTGGTGAACGTGTCAAAAATGATGAGAACAAGAATACCTATGAAAACGTTTTTAGAGTATCTGGCAAGAACAGTTTCCATAGAGAGCAGGGGGCAAAAAGCTGTGTTGGACAGGGTATGGGTTGGAAAGGGAGCAGAAGAACTACCAATACTTATTGTAAATAAGTTATTTGAGGAATTTTAAAAGAAATGGAGAGAGGAGTTAAAGCCACGCTTGGAGAGGAAAGAAAGATCAAAGGTGACATTTTTTAAGACTGAAGCATCTAAAGCATATTGTACTGTGAAGGGAAAGTCAAAGTAGAGTGTGAAGTTAAGGAGAAGAGTAAGAGAGAGGTTGTGTGTGTGAACAAAAGATATAAGGAGCTGAAATAGAACAGGGTCACTGGGGCGTGTGGATGGGATTTGGAGGAGAGAGCAAAGGAGAAATGTCAATGTCTATGACAGAAAATAGAGCAAGATCTGTAAAAGGAAGAGGAAAATGGAGATGCATGTCAAGGTGAAGAAGGAAGGTCATGACTTCTGTTGCCTAGGCTTTCTTGGAAGAAGAGTAAAATTCTGACAGAAAAAAAATCAAAAGGAAAAGGAGGAGATTTGACAAATGAGTTAAAAGTGATAAAAAGTAACCTGAGATTGTGGGCCTGGGATTCACTTAAGCTAGAGTCTGATAGCTGGAAAGGTGTCAAAGAGGAAAGGATGAATTTGGAGTGGAGCTTGACAGAAGACACTGTATATGGTTCATGAAAAAGAAAGAATAATGTGTATGTTGGAGTCAGGAAAACAGAATGGCATAATGGAGCTTGAACTGGAAAAGAGGAACCACAGCCACTGAGGTGGAGGAATGTAACACAAAATGTGTATGGAAGAAGGCCTGCAGTTGGGCCTTCAGTAACGATTCAGCTTTACAAAGCGAGAGCAGCCATCTTGCTTGATGTTGACTGGTGATGATACTGAGAGGCACTGCTTTGTTACTTCAGTTAGTCTATATCACAGACTTCACAGTAAATGTAAACAATTTTGTTTCCCTTCCTTGGAATTATTAAAATCTCTTTTACAGTTGGCTATAAAATGTAACATGTAAGATCTATGAGGATAGCAGTTTTGGACTTGTTCATCAATTTCTGGACATGCATAGTAGATTCAGCCTGAGCATCTATATACATGCAATTGTTTTCCATATTAATCCTTTCCTCTTACATCCATCACAGCGTTAACCTACCTTGCAGGTAAATCCTGAAGATATGTTATTCCTTTATAGAAGATATTTTTTTATATATAAAATTTATTTATACTTAAAATTACATTTCAGAACATTTGGGATATGCTTTGCACCTGTTTTCTGTAATGAGAACTAAGTCATGGACAATGCAAATGATGATACAATAGTCTATGAGTCAATCAGCATAATACCAAGTGAGGAGGAAACAATCAAGACTGATGTACCTGTGGATGTAGTAGGCAGGTGTCAGTGGTTAATTTCAGTGATTAATTTCAGTGCACTAAACCTGAGTGGTGTCAGGAGTCCTATAGAGAATTGGGGTGAGTTCATCTCACTAAGTCTCCTAGGCAACTTTTCTAAATGGTTTTCAGGGGGAGAGTATTTATCTTTATCCACTGTATCACTGTCATGTTTTATTCAAGCTCACTATTGTCATGTCCAAATGAGTAATAAAAATTTAATTTTCACTGAAGTAACTAAGAAATAAATAGTTTCTACGAGTAATCTTTTAATCTGATATGTAAATATAGCATCCTAACAGTCTTGCATCCTAGTGGTTTTCCAGTCCTGGTAAATTTTTTATCTTCTCTACTGCTTCTATGTTATTTATTGATTTAATGATAGACAGTTAAGAAGCAGGATTGGCACATTCATAGGTAACTATCAGAAGGAACAGGATCTGTCCAGGAAACAGAATAAAATAAAACCCCTCTAAAGGAATAGAATACATCTGAATTCAGGGGTGATCCACTCAGCTAGGCTGCCATTTGGCCAGTCTGCACAGTCAGCATCCCAATCGGCTACAGCACTGTGGTGTCTTCCTGCTGGATAAGAGTGAAGGGAAGAGCTGGAGGTGGCATGTGTGTAAGAGGGTTGCAGTGAGACTACAGGCTGCAAGCAGGGAAACAGAGCTGGGAAATCTGAAAAAGTGAAGTGGGCCATGGAGGAATGCGGGGAGAAAGGAAAGATTGTAGTTAAGAGGCAGGCTTGCAGGAAAATCTGTAGGAAGCCAAGTTTAGCAGTTGTATTGCATATGAAATAATTTGTAGTGTTATTTGCCTCCTCTTGCCTTGAAGAGCTTTTGGAATACATTTTTTTTAACTCTAGGTACCCAGACCCCAGTTTGACAAGGCACTTCAGCCCATGATTCACTTAACTAATGAATTTTATGCAATTCTTAATTGACCAGAGGGTCTAAATGGATCTTAACTTGTGTTTAAGATTAAACCTATGCACATATCTTTGCTGATTTAGAGGCTAAATGATGTGAAGGGCTTTGCCATGTGGAACCAAGAAAAGTGAGAGGTAGCCATAGATAAGAGAACATGAAATGTTAACTGTTTACACAAAGACTGCATTGGGGACCATGCTATGATATGGGCATTACTCATTACTAATAGAAATAGTGAATAATAATAATTAAGGTAGCTTTGGTATACTGCATAGGAAGTTTATGACTTGCACATCCTTTTTGCAGTCTCTCCTCTTGGATATTTCTGGTTATTTCAATACACTGTTATTCTGTTAGTCTTAAGACTGAAGTACTAGAATGGAAAGAATTATGGAACCTTAAAGGATACAACTGCAAATACACAAATAAATAAATAAACAAAATTTACCAGACCAGTAAATTTTTGCAAGTTCATTGTTAATCCTTACTGTCTTTATTAAATGCTTGTGCAATTTAACAGCAGCATATATTATTATCATTAACTCAAATTGTAGGAGCACACAATGCACTGACTTGCATTTTCTCATGTGTAAATGAAGCTGTAAGAAAATAGGATAATGGTGGAACAGAAAAAAGAGAAGAAAGGTTGGTAGCACTATTGTCAATGCCAACAGCAACACTCTTGCTTCAGTGTGCTTGCCTCTGCACAGAAATTAAGCCATCTATGAATATTCAAGAATTCCCTGCAATTTCCTTTACAGTAGCAGAAAAAAAATTAATTTGGAAATGATGAAAACGTAGTTACTCCAAAAAAACTTAAAAGCGATTGCTGCTAACTATTGAGAGAGAATCTTGATATCTCTTTTAAAACCTCTTTTAGAAACCTCTTTTAAAAGCATGCATGCTACAATATTTTATTTACAAGAAGTAGTAGTTTTCAAACAGTCAAGTACTCAGATTTATTGGTAGGCTATTATTACAAAACACCACAGCTGGAAATGCCTGTCCAATCTCAAACATTAATAATAATCCTGAATCCATTGACCTGTTCATTCCCAAGAAAAGATAAATAGCATCTTTCCTTGCAGAGCTCAGTATTTGTCCTCAGTAGACAAAATTCACATGTGAGAATGTGGAATGATCAGGACACTCCATCTATTTCTGTCCTGACTTCTGTTTCAAAAGGAATAATAGGTTAAAATATAAAAATATGTATTCCTATGTACTTCTAAACCTTTTACAGCTGTTTGCACTGGAACACACCACTTTGTAGACTTGCGTCTGAAGCCTACAATGTAAACATATTTCTCTTGAGAAAAATGGCTTTTTTATTCATTACTTGTATCTACGTGTCATTAAGTGCTGGTGTGATCATACTAGAGAAAGAAAATATTCTTCTTTATGCATAGGGATCCAGGATGCTAATCAGTCTAGCAAAGTTTCCCAGCTAGGACCTGAGGAAAATACCTTGTCTTTTAAGATGAGAGTTTGGTTCTATCTTTGTGGCATACCTGTCCTTAGTCTACATAATGAGGCCAGTGACTGTCACTCTACGGTTGTGTGGAGATACATCTCTGGCAAAGTAAGATTACTCTGCATCTTCAGTAACATGCTTTCAGTATCTATAGTCTGCATTTTGAGAACTGTGATATTTGCTGAGCATGGAATTATACTTTGGCGCTTAGATGGACAGAACAGACAAATGATTTCCTGTCTGACACAGAATCTCACTTGTTCAAAAGTCTAGGTATTTAGAGGAATAACAGCTAGTTTACATGATCTTTCTAAAGTCTGAAGTGCTTAGCTCTTTTGAAATGAGCATTTTTTAAAATCAAAAATAAGTTAGAAACTTTATTCCATAGCGAATTAGATATAACCATCAAGAGGAGTCTAGGCAGAAATTATTTTAATAATTTTCATTCATTTCAGTCAGCAAGTGATTTTGTACTGCGTTCATGTGATTTTCAGTGGTTACCTCTGACCAGAGGCCCTTCAGCAGCCATAGTGATCCCATACTAAACACCCTTTTAATTTTTCTACTGACATTCAGCTTCCTTCCCTAAAAAGGTTAACATCAGCTGAACAGTTCTCTTGATTTTAAGACTGGTCTGTGTCCATCAAAACACAAGTAAGATAGGCAAGATAACAGGCCCCAGAAAAGCATTAGTAACCTCAAAAATATTGAAATAAAATTGATTTTCTAGTCTCACAAGACCCCATTTTTAACTGTTCCTGTTGATCAGTGCTGTAATGTAAAAATGTAGCTGTCTGTGCTGTGATTACAGCAGAACTCTGCATACAGAATTTTACAAGCATTTTCAAAAGCAAATAAAATATTCTTTTTGTTTGATTTATATCTATCTGTAAATAGAAACATTTGATACTATATATTTCAAAACACTCACTGTGTTTTGTGTTTGTGCTTACACCAGTGTCATTAGTATCAATGATAATTACCACCTAAAATGAAAGAGAGTTAGATGGATACCTAGCATGAAATGTTTTACAGCTGTTTTTAAATTTATACCGGTGTAGGACTTAACAGTGCTTTTTCTTCCCTAGATACTTGCTCTCAAGGAGTCAGACTGCAAATCTGCAAACTTGTAAAGAGAGGGAGAGCAATTGCCCCTGCTCTTCTGCCACTCTAGTTCCTTCTGTACCTTTAATGACTCTCCCATCTTTACACAACTAATCTTACATGGTTAACCATTGCAAAAATTAAGCATTTCTCATAGCTACAGGTTGCTATCATAAAAAACACCCCTGAATTGTAAAGACAGAGCATTTTCCATTAGTTTTGTGATTTTCATAATCTTCTACTAGCGCCTGTCTAGTTTAACTTCTCTGATGCTTTGGTGACATCCTAACTTGCACAGATGAGAAAATGCACAAATTTGCCCATTCTGGGTCAACCCCAAGTATGTGCAGTACTGAATATAGACATGCTTCCTGCAAGGCTCATAACAAATGAGCATACACGATCCATTTGCATACTTAACATTTCATTTCTTCCAGCTAAGAGCCACTTCCGCAGTCCCAGCAGTTTTGCTGCTGAATATCTAGCAGATACAAATCCCTTAGTGGGAGAAACTGTATACCTAGATAAAGAACATTTGCAAATGAAATACCTTTTTAAAATTATAGCATCAGAATAACATAGCTTTGAATACAGAAATTGCCTAGGAATATATGACTTAAAACTATCAGTAATTGTCACAACTCAAAGAGATAGCTCAGTGTTATAAAAAGTCTCTTTCAATAAAGAATAAACATAAATCTATCAACTTATATTCTCAGAGTGTGATTCATCTCACTTTATTAGCTTTCATAATGTAGACATTTAGTCTTATGTGGGCTGCTTCTACAGCCAGTGAATTGAATATAGAGTTTGCTAGAGGGTGACCTGATCCTTCCTCAGGTAGTATCTGGGGTAAACAGGATGAATTACTAGATGCTGTCTCTCTCTGCTGATCACTGATGCATGTTGTAATATTAACTTACACTAGACACTGTTTCAGTGGTTTAAGTTAGAGGGAAAGAATCCCACCCTCCAAACATTATGAATCTGTCACAATACAGGCTGAGGAGAAGGACCTGGGAATGCTGGTGGACGAGAAGCTGAACATGAGCCAGCAATGTGCTCTGACAGCCCAGGTCAACTGTATGCTGCATCAAGAGAAGTGTGGGCAGCAGGCCTTCCTAATATCTAATCTAAATCTACCCCTTCAGATATTAGGAAGAAATTCTTTACTATGAAGGTGGTGAGACAGTGGAACAGGTTTCCCAGAGAAGCTGTGGATGTCCCCTCCCTGGAAGTGTTCTTCAAGGGCAGGCTGGGTGAGTTTTTGAGCAACTTGGTGTAGTGGAAGGTATCCCTGCTCATGACAGGGGTATTGGAACTAGATGATCTTTAAGGTCCTTTTTATCCCTAACCATTCTATGATTCTATGATCTCAACTATTTTACCCAAGAAGCTTCATGGAACTAGAGATTTAAAGTTCCACTATTTATACTCCCTTCTTGGAGACTGAAACAAGATATGTGTACTTGTTTGTAATAATGAAACTAGACACTGGTAACAGTTTTGTCGTGAATCATATGATTTTTAATGAAAATGGCCGAAGAGTTTATGATTCAGAGGGTATATAATCTACTTCAGTGTTTTGTGCTTATATGCTATGGGCAGAATTTATATCACTACAGTAAAATAAATTATTATTGTCTGTTACAATATAACTATTTTCAGTTCCTTATAAATTAATCAAATTCTAACAGGGGCCTGAAATCTTATATTCTAGATGTCATATTCAGGCTAAAATTCTTGGATACTCCTAGATAAAACTTTTCAGCTCTTTCTGCAAATGGAAGTGGTTAGAGTAAGCAAACAATCAGTAATATATGTTAGAAAATAAAACTTGGTGTCCCATTCCTTTAGAAGCTCCAACATTGCCATGGCTTTAGAACATGAACTCTGCCCAGCTCTGCCGGGGAGAGGAGCTGGGCAGAGTTTGAGTAGTCAAAACATACTTAATTAAGGGGTGAACTGACGGATGCTTGTGCTAACAATATAAGGAAACTAATCAGGAAATTGTGAAAACATGATAAAACTGAGAGAATATTGCATAGACCTGACAAAGCTGGGGTTAAAGTAGATGGTTTGCCCAGGCAGTGGGGCTGGAGCAAGAAGCTCAGAAGGTAAGAACATTTGTTCCAAAGTGTGTTGGATAAAAACACAGTGGAGTGCAAAGGAAAGACTGTCTGAGTAATTAAGATTGGGGAGCTAGAATTACCTATGGAAAGAAAATGGGACTGAAAAGGAGTGTTGGGTTACAACTATGACAGTCAGATGATACGAGTATGGCTCACTGAGCAACAACATGAGAACTGAGAAGTCAGAGGGAAGCGGCACAATATCTGGACAGAGACAGAAAAGGGGCAATGGTAGCCTGTAATGAACATACCTTTCCAAAACTCTGAGGTGAATCCTCTTTTTCTCTACCAGAAAATATCTGTAAAGCCAACCACAGAAAAAAGCTCTGTTTACACTGACTAACTAGAGATTCACTTTACAGGTGGTGAAAAACTCAGGGAGATCTGTCTTTCCAGCTGATCAAAGAGAAGGTCAAAAGAAGCTGATATCAGACAAATTGAAATCCAAAGTGCAATGTACAGTTTTTAATATTGAAAGTTGATAGCCATTATACTTTATCAAGAAATATGATGAATTTTCCATTGGGAAAGAACTTTCAAATAGAAATATCAATGTTTTCCAAGTTTCACAAAGAAATGATCAGGGGAATTCCTATGCTCTATATTATCTAAATGACTGTAGTATTTCCTTCTCTTTTAACATGTAAATGCCCTGGCCAGACCCCCATTGTAGTCCATGTAGAAAAGAAAAACTTCCCACCATTATTAATTGGTTACCTAAAGCTTTCAACCGATCCTGATTCATCCTAGGGCTAACTATTATAAGGAAGAATCATCAGTAAAAAGTCTACAACAATTTAATGAAATGGTATCCACACAGGTAGCTGAATTATGGCTTCTTGGTCATTAGTTGCAAAATCATTTTACTGACTGTCTATCCAAATTTCCTTATTAGTGCTTCAAAGTAATCTAATTTTTGTTAGCAATACAGACACATATTCCACAAAATATGAAAAACAAATTGCTCAGGCTGAGTAGAAATTAACTATATTGATGAAAAATAAACTGCATTTTTTCTACATTTCATACTGCTTTCTTTGCTGTAAAAAATAGTGTGAAGTTGATTTCATATTGTGCTTTGTATAGTTCTAGGATGCTTTTTAACAGATGGAAGAATACAATTGTAGAATAACTAAACAAATTTTTCCCAATGATAGAACAAAAAAAAAAATTCCACCTATTATCTTCAGCTCTACATACTAGAAAGAAGGTATTTTATCTAACCCAGCTGATGTATGTATAAAGTATAAGGTATTAAGTATAAATGTTGAAGTATATTCATATATATAAATAGGTAAGAGTAACACATGCAGATTCTGATAAATCAAAGGGATTCTGTACACCAAATTTTAATTTATAGAATATTCTAAAGTTGCCTAACAACAATTTGTTAACACAGTATCCATATATAAGGACCATTTAAATACATTGATTAACTGATTTAAAACTATCACAGAAATTTCTATTTGTAGAGTAAATCTAAGTTTTTATCTTACAAAAAAATCTAGCTTTCCTACTTGTTCAGGTAATGTTCTCAAGTACACAACATATTTAAGAATGAATTATCATCTCTAGACAGTCTAAAGCAAATGCTCTGGATGTTGTGAATATCCTTGTTCAAATTATTGTAATAGGGAAGACTTCTACATTTCTTTTAGACTCTAAATAGTCTGAATTCACTTTCTGGAGTTACTTCTCTCCCCAGGGACTACAGAGGGAACTTAAGATATGTTTTACCTAATTTAGGTTTTTCAGAAGGTTTCTAAAGCCTGATGAATTTGGGTCTAAATTCAACACTTTGCAGAAACACTTCTGAATCACCTATGACAAAAGTTCATTCCTTCCCAAGAAGAAGATTTCAGCCAGGTAAGAGATTTCTTTTACTCCCTTTCCATCCAGTTTCCTATGACTTACATGGAGTAAAAAGCTAAGTTCCTCTTTTTCTGACTGAAGCATATCTTACAACCTACACAACACCATTTGTTTTTAATAGGCTTTTCCTCCGGGTTCATTGTAATTCCCACCAATGTCAGTAGGAGTGATGTGAACATATGGTTAGAGAAGTCCTGAGAGAGGGCAGCTATTCTCATGCCAAGTGAACAAGATTTTGCACTACATTTCAAGCATTTTGTGGATTGGGTGCTGCCAGAAATGCTGTATGAACAGCATTGTTTGCAGTATTTTGACATTGCTTGGAGACAACCTGGAAACACAGACAAGCAATTCAGCATTGCTGAAAGGCGAAACTTTGGAGGCTGAGCAAGTTTTCAGCAGAAGGATGAGCTTTAACTGAACTAATTTTAGTGTCATCTGACAGGCTGCTTGGACACAATTGCTTCATTTGTCCATAGAAATCAGAGCATCTCTTTCTGTTAAGGTCTAGTCACACCAGCATGAGGCAAGTCACTTTTGTCAAAATAAGAACTGTGAATCTCCAGACTAAAGGTTGCAGTTTGTGAAAGATCCTGGAGGCCTCCTTTTTTCACTTCCTTCTATTCTTGAAAGGCAAATTACATATTTTTTTTTTTCCTTCTCCAGCAATATGTTCCCCTTAGTGGAGTTCTTTTTAAGGGAAGACAAATAGACAAAATACTTTGAAACCAGAAGTCACTTGTTATAGCTCTGCAACCTCTCTGTTGGGCCATCAAGTATCTTTTTTTTTCAGACTGGATGAAAGTTCTGCAGGATTTTTAAATTTTCAGGATCCAATGTATGCTCTGTAGTACTGGAGTCTTTTAGTTCTTAAACATAGGAAGATTTCAGGAGCACTTTGAATAGTCAGTGAGGTATAGCTGGGACACTTGCTGTCCCTCCTATGGGTCCATTACTGAACTGGGGAAAATCAGATCTGTTATTCAGACAGCAAATCACTGTGATAAATGGAATAAAATTTTGCTGTGAAGAAGAAGCAGAAGTGATAAGTGAAGAATATATTTAAAAATTCAGACATTTAACCATAGCTGTCAGTTCTATCTAAACCAAACTGTCAAAGTCTTTGTGGTTGACCCATCACAGATTAAGTCCTGAGATTTGAATAACCATTCCTATCTGAGATAACATGGAGTTTATTCTTAAAGTCCAAGCCCTTTGAAAAGTTTATTCAAAGTGGTGGTTAATCCAAGTACAAATGTCACACAAATACATAAGAACTGAGTTTTCCAGTTGACAGTGCAAACCTCCACAAATTGAAATAAATATTGTTTTCTTGAGGGATTGTGAAAGTAAGTCTCTATGCCAAATATTTGATCTGTTCTCCTCTCTTGCAAGATATATACTCTACATAAAACACTCTCTGAAATGGGATCCGCTTGTCCAGATGAATATATTATTTTACTGTGTGGAGAAAGGCTGGTCTAGAGGCAAATTACTGAGTGTAATTTATTCCATATCCTTACTGGAATAACTTGCGCTCCTGAGCCTCCTCAGATACGTAGTCAATAGGGAACTGTCTGGCTACATGAGGTTTCTTAATACATCTTTCAGCTAAATCAGAGATTCAAATGCAAAATCTAGCACTCAGGGAGATCACCTGAATCTATGATGTTCTCTAGAGAACTGGAGGTCTATAAACCAATGAATGGATTGCAGTGAAATGTAAATTCAGTATTTTCAACTCTGGGAGAAATGACAATACTCCAATGTTTTTCAAGCTGTACATATCTCTCTGTCAAACAGTAGTGCCTCTCAGCATTTTAAAGTATGTAATGTATTTTGGGAGAAAGCTTAAATGCTGATTGTATTAAAAAATATAGCTTTTATATATTTTTAAAACTCTCTTTTTATTTGGAACCGTCTCCCAGTCCTAAACGCTTACAGTAATGTGTTGAGCACTGTATGCGGGTTTACTTTTTTTATCTGTTACAATGAAGTAATTTTTAAAGATTTGTTCTAGACTCGGTGAAATATCTTAAGTGAAATCCAACAGGTAGAAAGGGGCTGTTTGGTCTTTAATGGTGCCTATCTATTAAAGTGGATTAGTTGAAATTAATGAAAATAAGCAGAGGGCCACAGAGCTGAAGACAACTGCAGATAGTTCAAGCTATTAGTCGGAGAAAAGAGCTGCTGAGGTAAGGAATAGAAATTGTTCAGTTGCAATCTAAGGTTGAGGAAGGGGTGCTCTCTTCATTCAATAACTTTAAAATACCTGTAAATGCTGTGTAATCTGAAATCTGTTGTTGTCCTCGTGCTGGCTAAGTAAGGTTGAACAAACTAGGTCAAATTAGAAGGAAGACCTCCTCAGCCCCAAGTAAACAGCTGAGATGCAGTAGCTGATTTTTCTCTTCATATTTCTACCCTGCTTTTTTAGTGCCAAAGCAGTGTGATAGTTTCAGCTATCAGATTTGTACTTGTCAGATCAACGCTTTTGCTTCAAATTTGTCTTACTCCTTCCAAAGACCTTGTTCAGCTTTTCTTTTTGTCATTTCCAGACACAGCAGTGGCATAGAAGAGCCCCTTGACTGCCCCTTATCACCATATGAAAGAGGACAGAAAACATGTGTCTAACTTACTGATTGGTGTGATGCACAGACAGAAGGACTGGGGCTCAATTTGCTGTGGTGTGCCATGATTCTTGGATCACAGAGCTATACTGTCTCTTTCCTGGTGATGAAGTTCACACTAGTTGTAAGTATAGGCATGCATCATGCAGTCATAAAGAGCTAACTGTTGTAGGACTTCACACCCACATTACAAAGAGAGTATATACGCTCTCCTGGTGCACCGCGTCGTCTGTGGTTCCATCAGGAAAGCAACCAAATCACACAAACTTGTGGTACGGGTCTGTGCTTACTGCATGACTGCAAATGCAGGTGCTACATTTTAAAGTTCCCTAAGCAATAAGATTTCAGAAGTTGTTTTATAAAAGGGGAAGTGATTGTCATTATGAAGTTTGTAACTGACACATGTATGTGATGAAAAGCTAAAAGATGAAACAATTCCACTTTGGTGTTATGTCACTGATGACATTAACTTACAGAACAAGTTTTTGTCTCAAATACTCCAAAGCAGCTCTAGTTGACTACAGTGTGTGCACACAGTGTAGGATATAGCCTTTAGCTACTGAATTTTCTGGGGACTGTGTTTGGTTTTGTTCCATTTTACTAGTGGAGGCAGTGAATCGAATTCTGACCTGGACTCTGCAGTAATGTCTTTGGGTTGTGATTCTGGGGCAGAACAAGAATTACAACAAAACAGAATTTAAAAGATAGTGTGCTCAGTGCACTGATTCTCTCCGGTTATGTATTCACCCTGGAATCAATGAACAACACAGAAACTCTCAGCATGAGTGTAAAGATGTCAGAATCAGTTCCTTAATCTTGATGCAGTTTAAATATTACTTCTGGCTAAGTATCACATCTGAACCAAACATATGATTTGAGCTTACAGACAAGAGTTTGTTCCTGAGCTGATTCATGTCAGTTTTATACTCGTAAATATCTTTTGATTTCAGTAATCTTAATTCATATTTTCAATAACTCAGTGAGAAGAGAATATGGAGTAGAGTCTTAAAGTGTCTTTTTAGAGCAGCGAGTGAAGTCCCTTGGCACATGAAGAAAAATTGCTATTGTCAGTATCAGAGACAAAAATTAAACCAGTCAGGATACAGTAGGCGTCTTCACTGAAACTAATATAGAGATGAAATGCACAGCTTCTTGAGAGATATCATCTCCTTGAAAGAATCAGTATTATATGGTACATGAAAGTTGCTATTTTGTTGCTGTTTCCACACAAGATAGGGTGTATGAGATAAGCATTGAATTACATACAAAGGACAAAACACTAAACTAATTTTACTAAGATCCCTTTACATTAAATCAGAGAAGAGGGTGGATTTTAAAAAGAAGGTGCAAATGGTACATATCTAATATTTTGTCTCTCAAAAATTATCTGAGGTTAAGAGAAAGCAAGAAATAAGAATTGGAAGGTTGATAGAAGGTTAAAATCTTCACAAAACAAACTTGATTTATTCAAGCTTTTTGAAGTCCCAAGGAACATGTTTAATGGGAGCTCAAAGACCTGAAAAGAAACCTTATTGTAGTGTACAGCAAAGTAACGTGGAAAAAAAAAAAATCTCCATATTTCTTCAGCCTCTAGCTTAGCTCTCACTGTGGGGAATCTTGCTGTGAAGAGATTAATCACTGCTGCTTAATAGTATCTCTGCTGGTTGCTCCAGGATAGCAACTAGCTACATAATGCAGCAGATGCATTCTTCTTTTAGTATGGCAACTAGAGTACTGTGAATGTACCAAAGGGATTTCAAACTTACCATGGCGCACAACTGACCAACAGATGCTGGAAGCACATTGCTTTCCAGATTCTGGAGGAAGATGAAATAGTCTCCTTTGTCCCCTCTTCCTGCTTTTGTTTTATGGAGAAAGCAGAGGAACTGCCTGCTACAAATCTACCTAGCTACCAGGCTACTTCCAGAACTAGGTCTCAAAGATTTTCCATTTTCTGAAGCTAGCCCTTACACTGAAATTAAATTAGGGATCTTGACTTCCCATCTTGATCTCACTCTTTTTCCCCTGTCATTTCTAGCATTTGATTTCCTTAGGAGTAGAATGGACATTCACTTTAATGCTATAATTCCTGATTGTTGGTTACATCCTGTTCTTTGTTAGTTCTGCTTAACTCTCTCAGAATCACAGAATCACAGAATGTTAGGGATTAGAAGGGACCTTGAAAGATCATCTAGTCCAATCTCCCTGCCAGAGCACCCAGGTCATCTAGTCCAATCTCCCTGCCAGAGCACCTAAATCAGATCACATAGAAAGGTGTCCAGGAGGGTTTTGAATGTCTCCAAAGAAGGAGACTCCACAACCTCTCTGGGCAGCCTGTTCCAGTGCTCTGTCACCCTCACCATAAAGAAGTTCCTTCTCAAGTTTAAGCAGAACCTCCTGTGTTCCAGCTCACACCCATTACCCCCTGCCCTATCACTGGTTGTCACCGAGAAGAGTCTAGCTCCATCCTCGTGACACTCTCCTTACTAACACCACAGTGTCTCTAATTCCTTTCAGTCCTTATTGGGTTAAACTCTCCAGACTATTCGCCTTTCCCTTCTTGTCTCCTCCATTTGCAAATCTACCTGGTTTTTGTGTCATCACCTCTAGTTTTTCAACATAAAATGAAGAAAAGTCCAACAAAAAATTATAACAAACTAAGTAATGTATAAGATATCAAACAGGGAAATTGATATAAGGAAGAATACTTAGCCACAGACACAAAGGAGGGTTTCTAGGATGGCAAAAGCAACCTTTTTTTGAGTTTCTTCTGTTATTGCATGAAGACTTCAACAGCTTTACCTGAATGCTCTTCAGAGGCTGTGGTTCAAAGGTTCTGGCTTTAAAGGGATTGCACTTTTTTCCTTTGGCAAGAAAAATGGACAGGTTTATTTAAGTTAAATGCTTTTCAAAGATACTTTCACAGAAGCTTTCATCTCCTTTCGTCTTTGTTTCCAATTTTCCTGAAAATAACTGCAGTGACAGAAGTGCAAAGTCTTTTTGATCATTTCAGTGGTAGAGATGATGCAGCTTTGTGAACTGCAAGGCATGTTGTCAGAAAAAGCTATCTTCTACCAGGAACAGTGGAGGAAATGGGGCAGAGCGACTGGCAGTCTTTCCCCCACATCAGTCACCCATTACCTTCTCCAGCCCCACTTCTCCAGCAGGTGAGTAGAGGGCTGATAAACTGCTATCTTTGGGGACTTCCACCATGGAAAGAATGGTTGTTGCATAAACAGTAGAGGTACTTACCATAAAACAGATATTTAAGTTCACAGTAAAACTGAATCTGAGGAAAGGCTGCTGGATTTTGGCTAGCAGAAAACATGAACTGCTATCTCCAGCTCCTTTTTTCAACAAAACAAAACAGCATGGGAAAAGGATAGATGCTTAAGCAGCAGTAGTCAGCAAAGGTGAGATTCAGCTCCACATTAACTTAAAACAGAAAACACTTACATGTATCTCTGCATATGTCATCTAGGTGTTTCAATTACTCTTACGCTCACTGGGGTTTCAATAGAGTTACTTAAAAATGAATATGTGCTGCCACATGAGACTTTCTAGAATGCCCTGCATGGCCTCTAGCTGACACATCCAGGGGACACGGGTTTTCATTGGTCCTATGCTGTATCAGCCAGCCTTCCGCGGAAGTCTGAGGTGGATTACAGCATCTCAAATGAGGCTAGAAACCTGTGTTTAAGCAACTGAAATGACCTTAATGGTGTGAACCAGATTTTATTGACCAGAATGACTCTTCAACATCTTTGTTAGTGACATGGA
>NW_010337729.1:35719-55917 GCF_000700745.2 Antrostomus carolinensis | reverse complement strand
ATTCTGTGATTCTGTGATTCAAGCAAGCTGTCTATGAGGAGAACTGAAACTATTTTTCTAAAATAAAAACACAGCAGGACATAGAGACTAGAAGAGGGGGAAGCAAGCAAAGATCTCAAGGTTTGTTTTGTTGGTGAGAAAAGAGCTCGTGTCACTGAATGGACTGCACTTCTGTATGGAGAAAGGCTTTCCCAGTGTGTATCAGCTTTAGTACATGAAATCCTGCTGAGGTATAGATGCTGCAGAGATTACAAGCCTGTTCTCTTTAATAGTCAGCTTTTTCTCTTGCTCCTTTTCCTTTAGTATATACCAACATTAACATTTTAACTGCACAAAAGAAGTCGAGTTGTAGATGTACTTTAGATAATCTGTTACTCTTTGGCATTCAGAGGGAACAGGAGCCCAATACAACAAGAATCAGCAGCCTCCAAAGGTCCTTGTTTCAACCATTAGCTGCTGTTGTGCAGTTAGCTCCGTGTAGGCAGAGCCACTTTGAAGCCAAATCCGTTTGCAGAGAACTAGTTACAGTATTAGGGCTAAAGTTAATTCTGAGAAAAAAGCAGGGGGTCTTGTCTCAGAGGGGAGAGTGTTTTATTTTGTCCAATTCTAACCGACTGATGCTATGAAATCAGGGTCGTGAGAGTTTAAAAATCGGCTCATCTTCATAAAACTTAAAACTAAATACTTCAGTTGCTCATAAGAATATATAGGGAATATATATAAGAATATATAGGCACTGGCAGCCTTTTTGGTATAAAGAATTAATTTCCTATGTAGATGTAGTTGCCGGGTAGATGTTATGCAAGGTGGGAGCACAGTGACACACAGTTCAGAGCAAATCAGTTGTTGCAGATGTCCCTCCTCCAAGGGGTGATTATGTGACTGCCTCACAGGCGACCTTTAGAATGGAATCATAGGGGGAACGCTTGGAAACACAGTGCAGCAACCCTGGTGAGGGAGATTCCCACAGAAGAACCTGGTCAAGGAAGGGATACGATGTGTAAGTCAAATCTATGGGACTGTGAGGCAGTGATCAGGAATCCACGTGTTAGTCCATTTGCTTGTAGCACTCTGTTTGGGATTCTCACATCACTCCTGTTTTTTCTAACGTCATTCATGAGGGAAATGGTGTGTAAAGGAGTGAATGATTTAGTGCTGTGTACAGTGCAATTCAGGATAGTGTCAGCAATTATCGAAAGTTGAAAAAAGGAGTGAGGGCAGCAAAGTGGCAGGCTGGTGGGCTTTGTTCAGCAGAGGTTTACACAGTAGCCAAGGTGTTAGGGGTAGGACTAGCTGCCTATTTTAATAAATATTCTGGCTTCATGTTGCTGTCAGAGCCTCTTCTGTTCTTTCATAAAACTCCTTGGGAGAGGTGGGGGCCTGGATGTGTTTCCATGTGGCTGGCACTGCTCTGAGGCTGTGCAAGTCGGAGACGCACTTGTGGTAAGCAGAGGCCTTTGTATCACAGCTTCAGTCTGTCTGGGTCAGGTAATACCATCAGCAGTGAAGACCAGCAGCAGATGCCTAATGACAGGCTAGCCATTAGAGGAGCCCTGTTGGCCTTATGTCCTGATTGTTGGGTCCATGCCAAGGTCCATGTCAATTATTGACTGCTCTTCTGCTGCCTAGAAAATCTCTTATAGAGAGACAGGCATTGTAGGTCTTTATAAGCACCCCTCTTATAAGGACTCCAGTGCTTTCCAGAAGTGGGTGCAAAGACAAAATGCTTTTCCTGTCATGCATGTTTGATAGTTTTGGCCAAAATATGTACAAACTATGTGACAAGTCCTAAACTGAAAATAATTCTGGGGGCCATTATGCTGAGCACTGATGGGTGCTGAAGAACAGATTTCAAAAGAGCACCGGTGTGAAGGAGTTATTTTCCATGGCATTACTCGGGCAGTGTAAATTCTGAGCTGTAGTATGGGGTTATGTGTGCACGACTCTCAAAATGACAGACTGAGCGTTTATCCTGCACTGAATGAAGAGGAGGGCCACAGCGGTGCGGCCGAGGATGCTGCTCAGTGACGCTGGCCCTGCTGTCAATGGAGATTTCGTGACAGCAGACCTGGAAAACTGTGCGCCTGTGTTGGAAAGCGGGAGCGAGAGCGCGCCAAGAGCGTGTTCCCCGCGTTTCCTTGGCAGCAGAGAAACAAGACTTGGGGAGGGGGATGGCGGGGGGTTTTTTTGACGCAGCCATTCAGGGAGTGCGTCTGTAACCAAACCCATCCGTCTCTGCTGGCGGGAGGCTGACTGAAGTGCTATTATTAGCAGGCAGGTGATGTCATGGAGCGTGTCATGAGGCCAGCCAGGGAATCCCCACGGAAGATGGATGGGTGAGGGGTCGGGAGGGGTGGAAGGCAGGACAGACAGAGGTGCCCCCGTGCTTGTGCCCGCACCCACCCGCGGGGGCCCTGCCACAGCCAGCGGCCCCCAGCCCGGCCTAACTGGGGCGTGGGGTTCGGGGTTCATGCTGTGTAAATTATCTTCCCAGCGTGGCGGCTGGCTGTTCGCTCTGAAGTGTGTGAATGTACTTAACCTTCAGTAACCTTTCCATTGTTTACTTTAGAGTATACATTTGTAGCTTCTGGCAAAAGGTAGGGATATCCTAGAGAGCATGTCAGGCCTCATGGTAATGGCGTTTCAAGAGGTTGCATTCTTCTTTCTCTTTTTTTTTCTTTCCTTTCCTTGTTTTTTGTTGTTTTTTGTTTTTTTTTTTTCCTGAAGGGAAAAAATTCCTGGCAAGAGAAAGACTTTATGGGTGTTTTTTAACTACATATTTCTGTTAAATAAAGGGTCTTACCTGAAAGCAGTGCTTACTGCCGTGCCAGCTTTGCAAAGACAAAGCCATGCCAGTGCTACAATTCCATCCTGCCGAGAATAACGTGTGCCATTGAGCAAACTCTGAAGGAGTTTGTAGGACCTCACCTTCTCACTGACAAAGATGTTAATTTCATTTTATTTTGGATGGATTTTCTATTGTTAAAAGCATATTCTTACAAATCTGTTATGACACTTGAAAGACAAGTGTTGCTTAAATGCGGGTGTGAGATGAAGAATTCATTAGCTCTGTACACACAGGTTTTTTCCTGGACATCCCCAAGTCAGCTGCAGAATCATGTTAAGCAGAGATTACCTATTCTAAACAGGATTGTTGTTTGTCTTCCTTCTTAGTTCTTTGTTTAATACTGAAGCTTATGAAGCACTTTAGAAGATACAGTTTCTATTTCAGGATGTCCACAATCAAAATTAAACATCTACCATAATAAAAACCCTGCAAGGATGGATATAAAAATTACAGAGAGCAGCTTAGCAAATGAAAAATTTAAGGTGAAACATGGAATATAGTACTTTCTTACAGAGAAGAAAGTTGTTTTCATATTCTTTAACTAGAAAACATTGCTAATAGCAATGTGTGTAAAATGTATGTGTGAGAAAATGTAACTAGTTTGCATTTAACATGTGCATACAGGCACCCGTGTGCACATGCTATACCCAAAAACTGTTTGAAGTATATTGCTTTGATGCAAAATCAAGTGCTTGAAAGTTAAGAAATGACAAAAGTGAGATATAATCTTTGCAACCTTAATTATGTTTCCTTGTGCATATACAGTTCAATACACTCTTAATTACGCAGCGATATTGAAATTTTTTCCATGAGTGTCCGCTAATTTTGGTTGCCAGTTTTCTAAGTTTTGCCAGGTATAGCCCTTTGTATGATCTCATCTGTTGCCCTACACGTTCTGCGCAGCTGGAAAACAGCGTCTCTAAACAGGCTGTCTCAGAAAAGGAACACACATCTAAGAACCTCTTGTGCAAAATTTAATTTCGCTCATATGCCCAGTATTGGAGTCTTCCCAGTATTGAACTTTTTCTTCCTTTATCCAGCCACTTACGGTTCTTTCCCTGCACTTCTCATTAGCTACATTTTCTGGGCTTACCTGGTGTTTCCTGTTGTGTAGTATCATGTCCATGCAACTTTAGACTTCTCAAAGTCTAATTTGATCTCAGCAGCATCCATATCTCCTTTCCAGGTTCCCAGTCCCCTTGTCATTCTTCTATTCTCCTTTTCTGTTGGTGGTCAGAAACCCTATTACCCTGCCTTTGCTTGCCAGCCTCCAGTTTTAACCATGAGAGCTTGTGCAGGGTGGCTTCCTGGCTACAGGTTCTCATGCTCACCTCTACATTCAAGACTCCCCAGATCAACCCAGGGTTGAATTACAGTGGGAGTCCTGCTCACCCCCAGCCTGAAATAAGTACAAACAGGAACTTCAGAAAACCAAGCAGTGAATGTATAGCAAGCTAAACACATATTTTCACAAATTTATTTGACCGAATCAGAATAAACACTGGAACAGCAAGAGTACTTTTCCTGTCACAGGCATGTCCCCAAAATTATCACCAAATCTCTTCTCCACACAATGAAGGGACCACTGGTGTGCTGGGTGTGGAAAGGTGACCAAATCTATACTTGGCTTGGAAAACTCACAGAAAAAAATCTCTTCTGGGGAGAAGAGGATCATTTATTTTTGAAGGCATATTCTTAGAAAAAGCTGGCCAGTTACAGCTGAAAATTTCCAAACCAAAATAGCTTGAGGGGAATATCCATCAGCATGACTTCCTGATATTGGCCAAAGCTTGGCAAAGGCACTGAAAATCATATCCTACAAGGGAGAGTTTAAGTGCTTAAAAAATTATACCTGCCATACGAACAGTAACCATTAAGAGTACACACTAACTTATTCTTTCTCAAGTAATGTGCTGTTTACATTGGTGCTATTACTGAAATACAGATTAACTATTCAGTGGCCTGTGACTGTATGACATAGAAATAATTGTATTTGTGGTTGCTTGTAGGTCATATATACACTTGGGGTCTTGGTTGCTGATGACCTCATCTAGAGATTGAAACACTTGCAGTTCCTATTCTGTAGAAGTGTCCCCGACCCAGTGGAGGTCAAGAGCAAAATGTATTAGCAAAGGAGAACCAGAAACTTTGCACGTCTCATGATACCACTTGCCTTCCATTTTTTCAGCTATTTATAACCAGTCATTTAGAAAGAGGCAGGGGGAAAATAACCAACCCTATAACCACCACCAACTGATAGAAATCTGTCTTGTAGCTTCTCAGTTGGATGTCTTCTTTTTGCTTTTAAACCTTTCCTTATCTAAGATTATATAAAACACATTGTTAATCATAATAAAGATTCTATGTTTGTGCAGACCATAAATACTGAAAAAATATTTTACTTGTTTTCTTTAGGTTTATTTAGATATTAATTCAGTTCTTGCTGAGGTAGGATAGCATGAACTTAATTGTTGCTTAGTAGCCCACCATAAGAGAAGTGTGCAGAGTTAGGCAATACATTTTGCAGTAAGTATATGGGTACACTAAGATATGTACTTACATGGTTCTAATATAACAAGATGTTATGTGACAATGTGCAACTTAACTCAGAAATGTTTTCAGGCTTTTTAGAAGTAATCTAGAATTGTGTTTAAAGCTCAAGGGCAGGAGAATAATCCCAGCTCACTCAGGGGTCATATATACAAAGGGCTCATTTTGTGTGAACATGATGATTTTTTGTATTATCATATGGGTTTGTTTTATTTTAGCACTAAAGCCTTCAGTCAACTGTAGCATTAGTTGTTGCAAATGTTGTTATTACTGTATTAATGCAATCAGAGAGCTTTTCTTAAACTTTTTTTGAACCTCATTACTATGTGAGCATAATCCAAACATGCCTCAGAAAGCTGAGGACAAGAACAATGTGGTCTACACAATGTGGATTTTACATATGCACTTGCTACTGAGACTGATTTCCAGATAGTGGAACATGTGTTACAGATATAAATGAAACACATATAAAGAAGGTGTTCTTCAGTTAAAAACAAGCTCTGCCTGTCAAGATGATGAGTGTTCCAGGATTCTGAGTCAATTATAAACTATTCTCTCTTTCACATACAGAAGAAAAGCCCGTACTGCTTGTTCTAATTTTCCCTCTAACAGTAATTTATAAAGTTTTTTTAATTGGTTGTTGAACGTAGAGAGTCGGGCACCATGAAATGCTTACATGACAGTTCAGAAAAAAGAAGGACCTCTCAAGCCAAAGCCATGTCTTTCTGAGTCTGTTAGGTTTGTGAATTTTTTCTGTTGGTATTTTTTTTTCCCCAGCAGCATCTAAAGATTTGATCCTACAAATTCTCCTCAGGTAGAATTGCTGCTGCAAGGCCATCAAATCCAAAGCTTAGATGTTGTTACTAATTCCCACTTACCACCTTGTAAATCAGAAAATGACTACATGAGATCTTTGGGGTTGGGGGGGGGGGTGTTTGTCCATATTTTATCATTAGCATATATGATGTATTCATTTAATGCCTTTATTACTGCTCAGTCTCATTGGGATAGAACATTAATGGCTTTTCTACACTCGTTGTCATATCAAGAATAAAGCTACTTACCATGGTTAGGGGGGACAGTAGTGCAGGTACTCTGTTGTTTTCTGAGATCTCAACGTAGACGTTTTTGCAGATGAAATAGATGCTTTGCAGAATGCCTGGCCTTGTTACATATGCTCTACAATGATCCTAACTACATTTTGTTAAGATGTCCATTGCAATTTTTACAGTTTTATTAGGAGTGTTACCTACAGCCTCCTGCTCAAATTCTCCTTTCAGTGATTGCTTTCTTCTTATCCCCAATTGCCTTTTCAATTTCTTAAATATAGTCTTTTGCCATGTGGTCTCAAAGGTGGCATAGAGTTGCAGTGTGCCACTAATAATTTGCCATGTTTGGCCATGGAAATGTCTGCCTTTTAGTGGTGAATGAAATTATGAATTTGTATTAATACAGCAGTTAGAATTTGTAAGGAAAAGCTTCTGGCTGAAATTTACCTTATAAAGGTATGTGTTGTGATAGTGGTTATATAAAGAGGCTGTGCCAAAGAACAACCTTCATTTACTCTGTTGTAAACTATAGACAATTAACTTTGTATCTCTGACCTCTGATATAAATGATCCTTCATTTAGATGATTTCTATTCATGTTGCTTCAGGCAGCAGATTAAATTCATGGTTCTAGGAAAGATGATGGCTATTACTGCACAGCATATTCTGTTCTCAGAGGATTTGGGGGAAGTTATAAAAATGCGGAGATGCGTGGTATAAGCAGGCTTATGGGGGCAAGAACCAGTTTCTCTCCTTGCTGATTATTATTTCCACTGGAATTTGGCTGCTACCTTTTAATATTTCCTTTTTCTTTAATTTCCCAGCTAATTCTGGTTCCTTGCAAGGCCCACAGACTCCACAGTCTACTGGTAGTAATTCCATGACAGAAGTGCCAGGCGATTTGAAGCCCCCAACACCAGCATCAACACCTCATGGACAGATGACACCTATACAGGGTGGCAGGTATGAAAAGGGCTTTGCTTCATATTTGG
Organism: Antrostomus carolinensis; assembly: GCF_000700745.2. Classification (NCBI taxonomy): domain Eukaryota; kingdom Metazoa; phylum Chordata; class Aves; order Caprimulgiformes; family Caprimulgidae; genus Antrostomus; species Antrostomus carolinensis. Next base: position 48,479 of record NW_010337729.1, on the reverse strand, counting down.
TTCTACAAGAGTTTCAAATCCAGTCTTTCCATTTCCCAACTGCTCGGGCAATTACCTGATTCTGTGGTGAACTGGACAGAGCCTTAAAAGTGGCAGAAAATGATTTCTTTTTGGAGAGGAGAGAGGGAAAGGGAGGAAGGAGTAGGAGCTGCATTAGCTTTCTGAATGCAAGAGAAGGATCATGACAAGCACCAGCGCAAAGGGGGGCACATGAATATGTGAAGAATGGGAAGGAAGGTGGAACCCAGCAGCACCAACTTACAACCACAACCTTCCTTCCCTTGCTCACCCTGTCCTCCTCTGGTATACAGGTCCAGACATTCACGCTCAGGAAGGAGGAATTCAAACTGGAATGGATTCTAGCGAAAAATTGGTGGCATAAGCAGGGAGATAAAGGAGATTGTTTAGCTTTGCTCTAGGTTGTTTCTAAGTATTAGGAAAGCATGGATCTAGAGCACTCTTCTAATAAATAGAGCAGGATAAAAATCTTTGTTGTTTTAAGGTGTTACTTAAATTCAAATTATGAGAAGCATATGTAATAACAGTGGTTAAGTGAAATAGCAGAGGATTCAACTGGATGGACCGAGATCCCTTTCAGTTCTATGTCCTGTGAGTCACACACAGGCTTAATCTGAGGTGAAGCCTTTTCACCATTTATTAAGGATCCTTAGCCCACTGAAGTTCAGCAAAAAAATTTCTTGTTGACTTCAGTGGGAGCATAGTTGAGTTCTGAACTATGTAAAGAGTCAATTCAAACTTAACATACTTACTTAGGTTATTTTTTTCTTCATCTATAATACTGCAGAAAGGATAACAAGAACTTTTTTTAATCATCTGTAATTCAGATTGAGTTTTCTTACACTGTGTAAAAAATTTTATTTTGCATTAAGAATAAATCTGATTGTTATCAGGGAAACTCCATGTTCCAAGCCAAATTTTTAAGGCCTTTAGAATAAAGTGGGCTGCAACCATGAAGGTTAGTGCCTCTCCATAACAGTAAATGGTATTTGGGAGGTAAATCAGCTGTTGCTGTTTAGTCTTTCCTCTAGTAGGAAAGCAATGGGGTGCTTGGTAAATTTGAAAGGTAATAAATATGAAACTGATAAAAAGTAATACTATTTTGACACGGCATGTAATTAACCTGTGGAGCTCACTGCCTTGGGGTAGTGAGGCGAACAGCTTATTGAGATTTCAGAAGGGTTTAGACTTTTATGTGAGTAATAGGAACATGCACAGTTGTATTAGATTAAAAATCCTGATCTTCAAGGTGAGTAGCCAGATAAGCTTGGGGAAAAAAATGGGTAGATTTTTTTAATGATTGTCCATTGTGAAAGTTTTTTGCATCTTCCTCAGACGTATCCTGCACTGGTCACTGCCGCAGTATCACGGACTAGGTGTATTACAGTCCAATCTGTTTTCACAATTCTTCTGAGTATATGATGATGTTAATGCCTCCTTTTTCTCACCTGCTAGAAACAGTGCAGTTAGTGTGCACGATCCCTTCTCTGATGTCAGTGATTCGGCATTTCCGAAGCGAAACTCCATGACGCCAAATGCACCGTACCAGCAGGGAATAAACATGCCAGATATGATGGGAAGGATGCCATATGAGCCGAACAAAGATCCTTTCGGTGGAATGAGAAAAGGTATTTTCTTTGTGGGAGCTTAAATGTTCTTCCCTACTTCTATGTAATCAAGATGTTCTAGTTGTCAGAATTAGTTTTTTAACTTTGCTGATTTTGCCATTGGTAAAATGGTTTCCTTGTAGCAAAAGGAGAGGTGCAGTGTAATTGTGTTTCATTCTGGTCTGGCCATGCTTTCCCCTCTCGGAGTCACACTGTTTATTTTAACAGAATCTTAAAAATGTTTGTAGAAATACATTTCAGGAAATGGCATGTATTCATAGGGTTAGATTTTATGCAGTGCTGCATGTTTCTTGCAGGTGGTTAGCTACTCTGCAAATCAGATGCTGGACTTCAGTGTTAGAATGTGAAGTGGTGAAGCAACATGCCTGGTTGTAGTAGGGCTGAACTGGGAATTCATTGTGTGGAACTGAGTGAATGTAAACTGTCTCAGTTTACATATTTTTCAGAATTGGAAAGCTAATTTTTTTCTTACTTGGACAGCCCCTGACAAAAGGTCATAAATACACTCAAAGTTTGTTTATTTTTAGAAAGCAAAAATTAAAATTAATGTCAAACCTGCCTCTTGCCCTTTTGGACACTTAACCTACAGATGGTTTTGTGGATATTGTAAAATGTGCTTAAAATTAATCAGTCTTGCATGCTTTGTATATAGGAAAGTGGAGGAAAGAACACAAGCAGGGCTCACAGTGGCTGCAAAGAGAAGAGCAGATGGAGGAGATGAAATTAAGAGAGTGGAAACTTAAAGGGAACAAAAGGGAGGAATAGGAATAAGAGGTCCAGAAATCAGGGGAAGAAAGATATGTGATGAAGTAAGGAGATGCTATAAAAGAGAGAGTTAATCTGATGTGATTTTTTTTAAACCTTCCCTTTAAATCCTTTTGCCTGGACCATGGACACTAGCATGACACAGTTGGAGGAAGGGAGAACCCTCTCTGCCTTAGATTCACTTTAGGTTATATATCCATGTGAGATTAAGTGGGTTTATTGCACTTTGTCATACATTTCACATTTATCCTGTCGAAACAGAAATGTCTCCATTCTGTATCTACTATGAGGAACTGAAGAGTAGAGTCTCTTCCTCTATTTGCTTGGGGATTTATATCTGATAATAGTGGTCAATGTGCCTTTTCTTGGACCCGTAGAATATGGCCTTCCTGCTCGAGAAGCTGCATTAGGATACATTATCCTTTCCATAACTAAATTATGGTGTACATGAGGCTTTATGGGAAAAAGAAGAGCCTGATTCTGACAGCTTTGTAATCCAAGCTACAAGATTTGCTTTCATCTGGTTTGTAAATTTTATGTTTGCGTTCATATTTAGCATTGTTCAGGGTGAAAAGAGCAAGAGCAAGTTCATCTTCAGCTGTGAAGACCACAGGGAAGAAGCTGCCTGGTGCCTGATGAGCTCAGTTCCATAGGATGAGATTACTTTCCTTGCTTGCAGCTCCTTAATATTATAACCATCATCTTGGTAGTGGTGCTGCTTCATGCGTTTTCATCAGACCCTAGAGAGCTTGTCAGACACCAGCTAATTCTCCTTGGCGGTGTTAAGGATCTGACCATTATTTTTAAATGTATCATTTAATAGAAAGGTATCTTCACACACCCAGAATAATATATTTAATTTCCCTTACTGTTGCAGTGCCTGGAAGCAATGAGCCTTTCATGACCCCTGGACAAATGCCTAACAGTGGAATACAAGATATGTATAACCAGAGTCCATCTGGAGCAATGTCCAACATGAGCATGAGCCAGCGACAGCAGTTCTCTTATGGAAGTGGCTATGACAGGAGGTGAGTCAATCTTCAGGGAAAAGCAGAGCCCATTAGTGAAAATGATCCACTCTTTCCCCTTCTCATTTTCCCATTGCATCTTGCAGAGAACATAGCAGCCTACATTTCCTACAGCATGTTACTGAATCACTGGGAGTCAAACCACTGGTAATGACTGAGTCTAGCTGTTCACAGAAAGTAATTCCAAGGCATTGTCACACCTTAGAAGTCATTCAGGCTGCAGCAGATCAGCATGTGGGTGTGTTTGACAGCTGCTTTCAGCTGGCTGCTGGGCTGGACTGGGCTGTGATGGCATAAAGTAGCACTTGAGTTAGTCTTCTGGCCATGTTTTCAGCTAAACAGTTGTTGGTGGGCTTTTTATGAAAAACAAAATGTACAGCCTAAATATGTCTGGTTAGTGATCTGTTAGTGATTTGCCTTTGGAAACCCTGGAGTCTGTTGTCTGAGCTGTAGGGACACCAGTCTTGCAGTGTGTCCATCAGGACCCTCCTAAGTTTGTGTTTCAGTGAAGTACACTAGATAAATTTGGTCCTCTTTTGTTTATCCTTTGGGAAAAAAAAAATCAGTAAAACGATGCCTAAGCATTGGTATAGCAAGCAGAATGGTTCGGGAATGTTTGGATTAGTAAGTGCTCCAGTAGGTTTTGCAGCTCTGGCTGTATTCCTGCTTTCACTTTAATTAGGCTGAGTACTTTAGCTTTGCTTTTTGTTTCCTGATGATAGCCAGTGTGGTGCAGTGTGGGTCTTCTCAGTGTAACGGCAGAGTACTTTTTAGTCAGTAGTTTGAAGCAGCTGATGTGTAGATTAACACAAGTGTAACCATGTTCTTCAACAGGTCACATTGCTGGGGAGTCAGTGAGAGTAAGGGTTCCAGTGGAAGGTGATAAGTCAAGAGAATGTTTTCTTTAAGGGGTGTGTTTTGTTTTATTTTGTTGGCAACTTTGGAGAATAAGTGCTTTTTACAGAATGAGGTTTCCTTTGTCATTTTTTAGGTCGGATCATGGGCTGGGTCCTGAAGGCAGTATGGGACCACCTGGTCAAAGCAACATGGTGCCTTCAAACAGTGACCCAAGCATGTACTCTCCTAATCGTTATCCTGGCCAGCAAAGGTGAACACTGATTTCTCTGTTCGTAATATCTGCAATAACCAGCTAATGAGTGCTAGCAGCCTCTGTGAGGGCACATAGACAGAATATCTGGCCCCATGGTGTGTTACTTCTGTTTTGTCTGTTCTTATTTAGGCTTTTACTGTGGGTTCAGTTTCCTGGGGCGGGGTGGAGGCGTGGATGAATCAGTTGACCTTGTGTAGCCATAGAATCAGAGATGTTAGAAAAGGAGTATACATCCTACCTTGTGTATCTTCCTGCCAGCACTGAACTGCCCATATTTTATAGGCCCAAGTTCTCCAGAGCAGCATTAAATGACACCAGTTCTGAAGCTTCCATAACTTCACCTGGCTTGTGGTTATCCTGTGGCTAAAAAAATTGAGCATTTAGAAAGTGTTCCCTTATGTGTAACATACGTGTACCTTTGATCAGTTTTATCTTATTGCACATACCATCTTGGACAACTGTAGACAAGTCCCATCATTTGTATTGTTCTTTTAACTGGTGTTAGGTAATTTCTCTCCATCCACATTATAATTTTAAGAGATACTGAACAGCTATTGCTTTCACTCTGGTCAACTCTCAAAAAATGTGAGTTTTCTGTGCTTTTGGAAAAATAAGGTCCCATTAGTTCTTTTAACATGTCAGGTTCCCTGGTCCTCTATTTCTCTGACTCTCCCTGATACATTGCTTCCATAATTATACTCAAATTGTAGATATGTTCTCACTGGTGGTGCACAGAGGAATTACTGACATACTGGTCTGCAATACAGTGTTATTTATCAGTCCTAATACTTTCCAAGTACTTAATTTCAGCAACCTAAATTTCATTCAGATGTGCTAAAAACATTGCAGTTGCACTGTAGTGCTCCACAGAGGTCTTAAAGGCCACAGGTAAGTTTCCAAGTGCAACACAACTCTGCTTCTTATGTGTATGCCTTACTATGTAGCTCTAATTAAAATTTACATGAACAGTAGCAAAATTATGAGTAATGTTTTTACATAGTAGTGATGTATTTAAATGTTACATATTGTAATGAAATGTGTACTCATTTTCTGTTACTATCATCAGACTAAAATCATGATTTCACTTTAAATCAGCAGTTAACTATTAATTATATTCTTAAATAATCCAAAAAGTAGCTTGCTTGGAGACTGACTCATTAAAACACAAGAATTTTGAGTTGCAACCTTTGAGCTGTACATTGGATACTTTTCCACCTAAGATGGGTTCCCAGCAGATGCAGCTGCCTGTCTTACCTCTTTGCTGACCTTACCCTGTTCCCATTCCTGACTGCTGCTTCTAAATCTCCCTGTTGCATCTTCACTGCTCCTCCTTTCTTCTCTCTGCTTCACCTCCTTCCTTCCTTCCACTACCAGCTCCAGCAGAGCTTACTACATCAGGCTCAGGACCATACCACACTCTACCTTCACCTTGTTTCCAAATGGCAGATATCTCCAAGGTGCAAGATCCTCAGAGTACTTAGCTTTTCCTGGTGGCTTGGAAATTCCAGCAGCATTAAGTGTTGATTTGAATGCTTCATTTTAGGCATGAACCATATGGGCAGCAGTATCCAGGACAAGGACCTCCCTCAGGACAGCCACCATATGGAGGGCATCAACCTGGAATGTATCCACAGCAGCAGGTAAGAGAGGGGAGAACAGCTATATTCATAATATTTGTTTAATAAATGTCACCCCAAAATTCTGTATACATTCAAAAATTTGTTTAGACAATATATGTCTTCTGGCACAGAGGAGCACTGTTGTTCTGGTCAAAATCACAGCCCATATGGATAAGCAGTGTATATGCAGCTATAGGAAAATGTGTTCATTACACTGGAAGAGTGTAAATTTTAACAGATGTTCTGTGGCTTTGGATGTGTATCAAGTGAACGTCCCAAGTTAATAACCAGCAGACTGGGAAAGTGTAATTCATAGGCTAGTAAAGTGAAGCCGTCTCAATTCCAGAAACAAATAGGGGAAAGCTGCTTGGCTGGCAGGTTGAAAGGCCTTAACTTAATGTCTTGCAGCCAAGTGAACCCAGCAGAGAACTGGAACAAAGTAACACGTGCAGCACTCTCAATTATTCAGAATGCTGTGGTGGGTCATATGAGATACCCATCTTTAATATAGATCAGATGGCACGTTCCCCACATTTTATCTTTAGTAATAACATGGTACAAATGCATGAGAGAGAACATTAGTATTAAAAATAGTTTAAACATTTGCACATTCCAGGTTCCCTACCTGTGTAATAACTATGAAAATACAAATTATATTAATTAATAAGGGGTTTTTGTTAGGTTTATCATTAATACCTTGTGGGCAAAATCCCATCTTATAAGTCAATAGCAAAATTCCACAGACTTAACAGAATCAGAGTTTCATCCTGCGTGTTATTAATTCATTTCCAGTCGCACAATAATTAAAGTTAAAGTTAGCTTCCAAAATAGGAAGCATTTTCTTAGAATAGAAAAATTAAAATACAAGCTAGATTTCAGCCAATTTGAAATAGTCCTTTTCATTTGGGAGAGAGTTTTACTAGGAAGTCCGGAGGGGGAAGCCTAGAAGAGAAGATCTTAAGTTGCACTGTACTGAAAATGTATATAAATGTCCGTTTCAGAATTTCTTGCTTATTTCTTTGGTTCATAACATCTCTAAAACAGGATAATCAAAAAACTATTTTGTTGTTCTTTATGATGAGCATATGCTAGGTGATTTAGTGGGAAAATTGCAAAGATCTATAACAGAAGAGTTTGTGATATTCCATGCTAACATGTGCAGGTAATATATTAACTACATGTCCATTTAAGCAAGGAGACAGCTAGAATTAGTAAAAATACATTTGGCCCTGTCCTGAAGTGCTGTTTGTGTGCTTTGTACAATGACTTGAATGCAAAACGCATTAATGCAAAAAAGCAGTGAAGAATGAAGGGCAAGGATCCTGGCCAGCCTCAGCCTCTCCCTCCCACTCGCAGAGGATTCCACTTCTTCATTTAGCTAGAGATTAGGTTGCCACGAGCTTGCTTTCGGTTTCCTAAATCTCACTTTATAGTGGTACAGGAAGAACGTGACAAATGGCCCTTTCAAAGCTTTATTTACAACTGGGAGGCTAGGGAATGAGCTGGGAAGGAGGTGCTTGGAGCATGAACTCCTGGGGCTAATGAAGCACTTTGATCCAGGTTTTCCAATTCGAATGCTTGTACCCCGAGAGCTATTATGCAGCAGGTGACCTCTGTTGGTGTCTTTTTGTTTTCTGCAAGGTCTCAGCATTACACATCCTCAGCAGAGACACAGACATTGTGCAGCCTCATTTTTAACCTTTACACGGGAGGGGCAGTTCAGGTGCATCACTGTCCTCAGCCCTGGTTATCATTAGGCATATTGCCACTACATATACAGGAGCCTTTTAAAAAGGCACGTGCTTCATTCCCAAGTGTCTGCTTTAAGCGCTCTGAGTCACTGTGGCAAAACAAATACCACCTCTTCAGGTGTGGCAACTACCAAGTCAGTTCTTAATGTATAAATTGGCCCCAAAGGTGGAATTTACTACAGCAGGTAGTTTATGTAAGGCAGAAAATAGGTATCTCAGATAGCCAGTCAGCTCTAGAGCAAGTTTTTAAAAAATACATCCATGCAATGCAGTAGTTGTGGTTTTATGTGCACCAAAGTTGGAAGATGACTTTATGAATCCCAGAGCTGTTTTAACTGACCCATGTTGAACACATACAGAATTTTATCTGATCTTAACTCTAGTACATTAGTATACATTGTGCAGTGTGACTGAGCTACAGTTTCCGGGGGAGCTGTAACTCTGAATTTGCCATAGATCATATATTCAAAAATCACCCATTTAATTCACATTTTTTGCTGCAGAGCACTCAGTGTAGTTTGAACTGTGGAACAAACTCCCACAGGAACTAAGGACCACTGCAAACCTCACCACCTTCGCCTCAAACTGAAACATGTATTTTTTTTTGTTCTGCTGCCTTAAACATAAACACATACAGCTTGTATGATTTAAAAACAACTCAGCTTCCCCCAAGGTAAAACAGCTTACCTCACATAACATTCCCCACTTGAGAGGGTGAGAAACAAAGAGAGAATAAACCATAGGTGGCAGCTGTTAGTTATATTGCTTAATTCATTACTGATCAGCAGGGTAAGAACCTGCATAAACTAGAACAGAACATTTGGATGTGACCATTTGCTGTAATAATCTCACAGTAAATTAAATGTGATTAGGATGATTTGGGAAGAGGAATGGTTGCCCAAACAGGACCATGTTCCTGGGAATTACAGAGTAGCAAATGCAGCAGAATATTTTCTCCTACTAATAAATTTGCTGTGTGTAGCCTGTGCCCTGTCGTAAGATCCAGTGTTTCAGACAGGCATGCTTGCAGCATATCTTGTTATTTTAAGAGTTTATTCAGTGCTTGTCCCTTGAAAAGGTTCACTGTGCAGTTTTGAATTTTTTTAAGATTTTTCTTCTTAGTAGACTTAAGCGTAAAAAAGAAGTAAAAATATTTTAGTTGGGGAGGACAGTTGCCTTTTCATGCATGTCTGAAGCGACCAGTGGAATTAATCTGACAGATAGGAAAGGAAAGGAAAGGGAAAGGGGGAAAACGGAAGCAAGCATAAGAAAATTTAGCCTAAGGGTAAGTTTCCTTTCTGTATTAAGTTATAAGTGCAGCAAAACAGAAGCTTAAAACGAAAGCACTGGATCAAGCCTAACTGTAGCGCTGCATGCCTGACTCTGGAATCAGCACAATCCCTCCAGAACTAAGCGCCTTCAGCTTCTTAAATGAGCTTGCAGCCAATATATTTGTGTTGGGTATGGAGTGAAAGTGACACATCTTCTTTCCAAAATATTTTTTCAGAACTACAAGCGACATATGGATGGCATGTACGGGCCTCCGGCCAAACGCCACGAAGGGGATATGTATAACATGCAGTATGGCAACCAGCAACAGGAAATGTATAACCAGTACAGCAACGCTTACACGGGGCCTGACAGGAGGCCCATGCAGGGACAGTATCCGTATCCGTATAACAGGGAGAGGATGCAGGGCCCAGGACAAATGCAGCAGCATGGAATACCTCCCCAGATGATTGGTGGCCCCATGCAGTCGTCAACCTCCAGCGAAGGTCCTCAGCAGAACATGTGGCCAACACGAAATGATATGCCTTACCCTTACCAGAATAGGCAAGGTCCAGGAGGCCCTGCACAGGCCCCACCGTATCCAGGGATGAATCGCACTGATGATATGATGGTACCTGACCAGAGGATAAACCATGAGAGTCAGTGGCCTTCTCATGTCAACCAACGTCAGCCTTCTTATATGTCATCCTCAGCCTCCATGCAGCCTATCACTAGACCTCCTCAGTCATCCTACCAGACACCACCCTCTATGCCAAACCACATCTCTAGAGCTCCAAGTCCAGCATCCTTCCAGCGCTCTTTGGAAAACCGTATGTCTCCAAGCAAGTCTCCTTTCCTACCTTCCATGAAGATGCAAAAAGTTATGCCCACAGTTCCAGTGTCACAGGTCACAGGACCTCCACCTCAACCACCACCAATTAGGCGAGAAATTACCTTCCCCCCAGGCTCTGTAGAAGCATCCCAACCAGTCTTAAAACCAAGACGAAAGATTACCTCAAAAGATATTGGTAAGCATTAAAACAAAAGCCAAATACCAAAATAGGTTGGGAGAAAGGGACTTTGATTTTATGTTACATTTTAAGACTATTTTGACACATAGTTAACTTTGGTAACTATAATTTGATTGTCTTCAGTAAAAATGTAATAACATACGCATCAGTGAAGATGATGGGTAAAACTCATCCCAGACAATCTGACATGAAATGAAAGCAATATTTTATATGGGAACCTGAGGTCTCTAGAAGTGCATAAAAAATTAAGCTTGCGTCAGATTTCCAAATGATACGTGTCAAAAGGTCCTTCAGAATGTCTGTTAAATCATCGACACAGCTTAGCTGAGCAAGGCTTCTGTGTTCTTGTTCCATGGAAGCTCGTGCTGTTCTGCTGTGTAATTTGAGTTTCTGCCTCCCTTGAATGGCCCGCTTATTCATTACAAATTATTTGTCATGTTTGTTTCTCCCCCTATTCTTTCCCAAAAGTATCTTATTTTGAATTTCTGTTACATTTCATATATTCAGGTTCTCATACTTCAAGTTCCCACACTCCTGACAGAGTATTCTACCTTTATTTACTGATTATTTGGTTTAGTCAACTTCTCTTAAGTTTTTACTATTATTTTGGCTTCAGCAAAATTGGGAAGAATGGCCCTGTTAAAATATTCTCCAGTATTAAGGCTGAGCAGAAGTTATAGAAAAACTGCACAGGACTAAGTGGTGAAACCAGGGTCTTAAGCAGTGTTTCAGTAACTATTTCATTTAAATTCTGCGTCCTCAGAATGTCAGTTTAATCTTTCAGAACTCATTAACCATCTCCGAGGATGCACTAATACTGTTTTACTTCTCCTCCTTTCTTGCTCCAGTAACTCCTGAGGCCTGGAGAGTGATGATGTCTCTTAAATCTGGTCTTTTGGCTGAAAGTACCTGGGCGCTAGACACTATTAATATTCTTCTGTATGATGACAGCACTGTCGCTACTTTCAACCTCTCTCAGGTAGGTGGGAAAGCAGTACACTTCTCTACTTTCCAAGGAAAGAAAAGTGAAATAAGATACCTACAAAAATGCTGCAGTCCTTTAAAATTTATTATAATTATCATAAATTTGAATATCGGGAAACATCCCGTTCTTATGATTGGTAACAGTGAGCAACAAGAGAGAGCTTTAGGGCGAATAGGGGAAATAATAAACCTGAAAGAAGGGTGTCTCTTGTAGAAAGGAGCGTGTAGGAATATGAGAATTTTAGCAGTGACAGACGACTAATGTATAAATTCACACTTGTGATGCTAGTACAAGGACAATCCCAGAAGACAGCAATATATTAGTAATCTTGCTTAACTTGTGTTTCCAAAAAAGGCTTTGCAAAACTATATTAAACTGAGTCTGTCTTCTGGTGACCACTTGTCTTATTCAGTAGTTCCATACTAGGCTGTGGGATTTTTTTAATTGCTTATTTTCCGCTTGGTTTCTTCTTCCAGTAAATTAAGTTTGCACAGAAATATCAGATTGACAACTTAAAGGCTAAAATCCACTGTCTGCCCACAGGATGCAAGTAACACAGGATTGAACAGTGTGTGCTTTTGCCTCACTACCTCCCAGCGTTTTTCAGCCCTACTCTAACCATTGGCCTGTTAGGTGGTAGTAATAGATGGCATGCTGATATTGCATATCATCTCAAATTTGTACAAATTAAATATTCAGTTTCTCTGCTCCAGTCATTCCTTGGTTACTAATAGTGTAACTCATAATTTTTTAAATATAATGACCTTTTTTTTTAAATACAGACACAAATGGTACATTTCATCCCACCTAACTTTAGAACTAGGGATATATATAGCATGATTAATCTCATCCTGAAGCAGAGATCTAAAATAGGTCAGATGAATCATACTCTAGAAATGACCTGTAAGATACCATTGATTATAGAGAGAATCTAGACAATTGGGTTAGGTGTGTAACTGTTGCTGGTGTTTGAAGTTAAGTGAGGTGAATCTTACCTGAACTCTATTAGAAATGTCATTAATGCACCCTGGGCATACAATAGCAGGCATATTTGTAAAAAATGTATATATATTTTGTTACTTTTGCATTGGACTCTTTTCAATGGCAATCAGGCTTTGTATGATGACTGATAATTCCTGCAGTTCATAAGCATCAGTTTATTCTTAATTCTTCAAGGGTTTGACAATCACAAGAGAATACAGAATGGACAAAAGGTTATGTTTTGCTGAAAACCTATTAGCCCACAATTTAAAAAAAAAGCAAAACAAAAAAAACCCAACACAAACCGCACAAACATTAAAAGCCAGACAGTCAGGCTGAATACATCATAACAGTAAAGAATTTTTAATAATAAAGCCACTGAGAGTAAATTAATACCAAGTCCAACTACTGCCTTTCCATAAGAAAGTGATTACAAGTTAATTAAGAGGATTAAACCTAAATGAAAACTATTTCTGAAGGGAGACTTACAGCACCAGGCTCCAATAACAATTTTTAAATATTGCCACGCAAAAATTAAATTATTCCAGTAGAGATGGGATATTCATCTAGGATG
>NW_010337729.1:8567-35699 GCF_000700745.2 Antrostomus carolinensis | reverse complement strand
AGGACAGTTGGTTTTAGAGACAGACAAAGGAGGAGAGAAAGAATTGTAAACTTCAGGCATCTAATAAAGTATAAATCAGAAAAACGTAAAGATTTAGAAACTTCAGTACTCTGTACAGAAAATGAAGAATACTACATGGTTCCAAGGGGACAGAACCATGGCTAGGTTAGGCTAGATGTCTACCGTAGCTTAAAGGAGACCTATGAATAAAGTTCTGTACTTCTCGTAGCTATTACAGTTTAAGCAAACGGAGCCGTGATAGTTTGACATGATACTGTTTGGACAGATGCTAGAAGAATTTCCTTTGATTAACTTCTGCCATGCAGGACCTAGCTAGAAGTCCTCCACAGGAGGAGGGAAATATTTGCAGATGTATGCAGACTAAAATATTTATCTGATTTTTATGTTCTTCTTCCCTCAGTTGTCTGGATTTCTTGAGCTTTTAGTAGAATATTTTAGAAAATGCCTGATTGACATTTTTGGAATCCTTATGGAATATGAAGTGGGAGATCCGGGTCACAAAGCACTTGATCACAAAGCAGCCAAGAAAGATGATAGCCAGTCCTTGGCAGAGGATACTGGAAAAGAGGAGAACGACGAATGTATTGACTATTTTGATGAAGATGAGGAGGAGGGGGAGGATGAAAAGGTAGAAGGAGAAGAGAAGAGCATTGTTTTTTCCACTCCTGGTGCCATTGCTGATCCAAGTGAGAGGCCAAAACAAGCCAGTAAATTTGACAAGCTGCCAATAAAGATTGTAAAGAAAAATAATCTATTTGTTGTTGACCGATCTGACAAACTTGGACGTGTTCAGGAATTTGATAGTGGACTTCTCCACTGGCAGCTTGGTGGTGGTGACACAACTGAGCATATCCAGACTCACTTTGAAAGCAAGATGGAGATTCCTCCGCGCAGGAAAGCGCCTCCTCCCTTGAACCCTCCAAGCAAAAAGAAGGACCTCGAGGGGAAAGGTGAATCTGAGGAACAGCAAGAAAAAAGTATAACAGCAACCATTGATGATGTCCTCTCAGCTCGGCCAGGAGCATTGCCTGAAGACTCAAACTCTGGTTCCCAAACAGAGAGCAGTAAATTTCCCTTTGGGATCCATCAAGCCAAAAGCCACCGGAATATTAAACTGCTAGAGGATGAGCCAAGGAGCCGGGATGAGACTCCTCTATGCACCATAACTCACTGGCAAGACTCCTTGGCCAAACGCTGCATATGTGTGTCAAATATTGTCCGTAGCTTGTCTTTTGTGCCTGGCAATGACACCGAAATGTCCAAACATCCAGGCTTGGTGCTGATCCTGGGAAAGTTGATCCTTCTCCACCATGAGCATCCAGAAAGAAAGCGAGCACCGCAGACTTACGAGAAAGAAGAAGAGGAGGACAAAGGGGTGGCCTGCAGCAAGGATGAGTGGTGGTGGGACTGCCTCGAGGTCTTGAGGGATAATACATTGGTCACATTAGCCAACATTTCTGGGCAGCTAGACTTGTCTGCTTACACGGAAAGCATCTGTTTGCCAATTTTGGATGGCTTGCTGCACTGGATGGTGTGCCCGTCTGCGGAGGCACAGGATCCTTTTCCAACCGTGGGGCCCAACTCAGTTCTTTCGCCTCAGAGACTTGTGCTGGAGACCCTGTGTAAGCTCAGTATCCAGGACAATAATGTGGACCTTATCTTGGCCACCCCCCCATTCAGCCGTCAGGAGAAACTCTACGCTACTTTAGTTAGGTACGTCGGGGACCGCAAAAACCCGGTCTGCCGAGAGATGTCCATGGCGCTCTTATCGAACCTTGCCCAGGGGGACACATTAGCAGCAAGGGCGATAGCTGTGCAGAAGGGAAGCATTGGAAATTTGATAAGCTTCCTGGAGGATGGGGTCACTATGGCCCAGTACCAGCAGAGCCAGCATAACCTCATGCACATGCAGCCTCCACCTCTGGAGCCACCTAGCGTAGACATGATGTGCAGGGCAGCCAAGGCCTTGCTGGCCATGGCCAGAGTGGACGAGAACCGCTCAGAGTTCCTTTTGCACGAGGGTCGTTTGCTGGATATCTCAATATCTGCTGTCCTGAACTCTCTGGTTGCATCTGTCATCTGTGATGTACTTTTTCAGATTGGGCAGTTATGACATAAGTGAGAAGCCAAGCATGTGTGAGTGGAGATTAGAGGGTCACATATAACTGGCTGTTTTCTGTTCTTGTTTATCCAACGTAGGAAGAAGGAAAAAAAAAAAAAAAAAAAAAAAGAATCTTTGCTCCTCTGCCCCATTCACTATTTACCAATTGGGAATTAAAGAAATTATTAATTTGAACAGTTACAAAATTAATATTTGCTGTCTATGTGTATAAGTACATCTTTTTATTTTATTTTTTTTAACCAAAGTTGCTGTCTAGTACATTCAAAGGTCACACTTTTTTTTTTTTTTTTCCATAGATTATCCTTTTCAATGTTCTTTTCCATGTTTGTATTGCATATTTTTTGGGAAGCGAACTAGTGGCTTTTTAAAAAAAAAAAAATGTTATGGCAAACCATTGTATGATGGAAAAAAAATCTCACCACTTTGAAACAAAAAGGTGAAAAATAACCAACATACCAAGTTCCTGTGTGTTTTATTTTTTCAAATAAGGAAAAAATAATAAAAAAAAACTTGTATACCATCACCCAAAGCTCTGTGCAATAGAAGATTCTAGTGATGTAGGTGTAGGGGATCAAGGAGGGTGTCAGTCAGTAGTCAAAATACAAAACGATACTGGTTTCTCCTCAGGAGAAATGGTTACATTAGGCTAGGAGCAAAACAAAACAAAAAAGTCAAGTTAAAAGATTTTTAAACAAAACCTGATGATAAACATCAATTGCTTCCTCACCAGAACTGTCTTGTCTACATCTGGTTTTTTTGACCTTCCACAACGACAGTTCTTCATAATTCCTTTAATCATTTTTTAAAATATTTTTTTATTGCCTAAGGGCCGTGATGTATATAGAAGTTGTACATTAAACATACCCTCATTTTTTTTTTTTTAGTACAAAGTTTTTAGTTTCTTTTTCATGATGTGGTATCTACAAAGTGCTAGTAGAATTATTTTTTCTTTCATTTGGGCCATATCTCCAAAAAATAATAAAAAAAAAAAAAGAAAAAAAGGAAAAAAAACCCAACACAGAAAACCAACAACTGAGGGTAATGTACAAGTTTCTGTATGTATAAAGTCATGCTCTATTTCGGGAGAGCAGCCGATCACAATTTGCTTTATAAATCAAGGTGTGGAAATGGTTACGTATGGATTGATTTAAGAAAATGGTTACCAGTCTACAGACAAAAAAAATATATACAGGAAAAAAAAAGGAAGAAACACAACTTCAAAGATTTTTCAGTGACAAGAATCTGCATTTGTATTTCAAGATAATGTAGTTAAAAAAGAAAAAACTTGATGTAAATTCCTCCTTTTCCTCTGGCTTAATGAATTTCATTTATTCAGTATAAAATCTTTATATGTTCCACATGTTAAGAATAAATGTACATTAAATCTTGTTAAGCACTGTGATGGGTGTTCTTGAATAATGTTCTAGTTGCAGTGTGGGATATTGGAAAGCAAACTAATTACAAGAAAGAGCAATAATGATTATTCTCTTTCCCTTACTTTATTATTATGACCTTCAAAAATATTACGCTATTGTATTGCAGCAACTTGCTCTCCTTTTAGAAAAGCCTTCTCGCATTATAGAGAAGTGTTTTTAATTATTATTTATAAAACCACAGAGCCTCAAAGGGGAACATGGCTGGCAAATGACAGTTCTGACTATGCAGGTGTCCAGTCTCCATGCTGTTGTTTGGGGGACTGAAGGTGGATGTTAGAAATAAGTGACAAAAGATTTTGTTAAAGCAATAACCAACTTGAAGAAATTTATCTGTATTCACTACCTGTAATTCTCTCTGTTGGTTAAAGGTGCAAATACCCCAGTGATGTGGGTATTTAGAATAAACACCCACCCACTTCTCGATACTGTATGTGTCATTGCATACTTACATGGCCTCTCATCCTGGGAGTCCCCCGTTGAAGTGGATCAGGCTTTAACAGAGCACATCCATCGTTCTAATTGGTGGGAGATGGCCATTTCAGTTTCAGGAATTACCTGGTTTCAGACACATCCACTCTCACCTGGTGATATCTTGTTCCTGAATATTGTTCAAGCACTAATTTTTGCTATTTCATCTTGGATCATTGACTTTGTTAGTGTGATCATAAAAAGCTAATAATAATCAATTTCCCTGGAATTGCCACATAATTACACCATTAGTGGATATCCTCCTCCCCTCTACAATAACAATACGGAGGTACTTGAAAATTACAACCCCCTTTGGCATGCTGCCCATCTTGTTCATATAGATTGCTGTAATATTAATACATGTAAGAGAATTTCAGAGACAGGTAAAGTATATACACTTATAAGCCAAGTTTGAAACGTGGCTCCCTAGTGTCATGAAGAGTAATTTCTCCTAGCTTGTCTTACTCGGTAATCTCTCCACTCCCACGTCACCTGCTGCTGCGGTCTTTCTTTCTTTCTCTTGCATATTGCTGCATTCAGAAATATGTGGTGAACTATAACCCACCTTGTAACTCTTCATCACAGCAGGTGTATTTCAGGCATAGTTTTTACAGCTTAATACTGGGCAGTGTGGTACTAGTATCTCCTACTAAACTTACTTTTTACTAACATTTTGCTGCTTGATATTACGCCACAGATACAAGGAAGCTGTTTAATAAACCCTCTACTGAATGATACTCACCCCTTCCTTGTCAAGGACAAGAAAGGCCATTTAGTCTCTTTCTCTTCCGCATTCAAACCCAGAGTCCTCTGAGGGAAACTCCACCTGTGGCTAAACACTGAGCTGTCAGAGTCAGCGCCTTAATGTTATCCAGGACTGCTCCAAGCCTGGTGGTGGGGAGAAAAACCACCCAGCTAGCCAGCCAGCCAGCCACCTGATGTCCATATGTGTGTAACATTGCTGCTGCCTCTTTTCCAGTTGGGCCAAGAACTAGCTGGGGAACAGGAAGAGTGGAAGGGAAAGGTTAATAATACAGATTCTGCCTGCACATGACTTCATGCTGTTACAGTAGGAGTAAATGATCTGAATCCCTGGTTAGTATTACAGCACATTTATCAGAAGAAAGGCAAAGTGTAAGAACTCCAGTTCCCTCTGTTGCCTACATATGATTTCACCTCTCCCGCAATGTTCTCTTAAGCCTTTGGAAAAGACCTGCTCGTGAGACTTGTGAACCTGGCACATTCTGACTGAACCCTAACAAGTTTGAGCTGCTATTGGTATTGTTCATACAAGAGGTATCTTGGTTTGAAAAAAAAAAATTCTGCATTTTTGTGCTTATGTGATCACAGATACTCCGTAGTGAAGCTCAGACTAATACCGTCAAAAAGGTGCAACCTTTGAAATTCCAAAACTGCAATGGGTTATTCAGGGGAAAACAGACAATTAGTATTTTATAATCAAACACAAATATTTGACTAATACATGTATCAATAAGCTACCTATTTCTTTAGCAGGCCCAAGCAACTAATTACTTAGAGACTGAAAGAGCAGCAGTGAGATACATAGAGTCTCTGAATCTTGCTCGCCTTTAGAATCACTTCAGGAATTAAAAGATGCCTATCCCCTTTGGGAGGAAAAAATTGTTTTGTTCCTTGTTTAGCACAATTTCCTACACTACCCTTAAAAAAAAAAAAATTAAAAAAAATAAAAAGCCAACTACGCAACACATGAAAACACCTTGCTTAGAAATGCCACACTTTCAACTACCCAAAAGGAAGGATGAAAAGAAAAACTCAACCACATGCTTAAAAGCCTCTGCGCTTTCTCTGCCATCTTCTTTTGCTGTTTTACACCACAATCGGTGAATTCTGTGAGGCCATCATCTTTTTGGCCTGGATACACCCAGAAGAAGGATTTACTTACTTGGAGAAATACTGGTAGCAGGATACACTTGTCTTCCACATTAATGATTCCTGTACAACACTTTTACAGTGCAATGCAGGGCACACATTTTACAAATAACAGGAAAACACCTCTTAGCAATAATCAAGTGTAGCTGTCATTTATGACAAAAATACTTCCATCCAAAAAAGATCCAGCCACTAAAGGGGGTAGGTTCATTTCAATCAGTATTTTAACCCATGTCATCATGCTTCACTCTCATTCTGAGGCTGCTGTTCAATATTATTTAGTAGCAAAGAAAAAAATCACTATCATCTCTCTTGCCCCCAGACAAGAGGAAGAGTTGTAAACCCACAATGCAGATGCCCAAGCTAACTTGGAACTGAAATAAGGTGGCACACAGCTAGTTCACCCTTTCAAGAAGCTGTATGTAAGTTCCTTAATCTGCAGGTACTGCTATACCTAAGACATAATACGTACCTATTGCCCAAATACTGTAATAACACTATCACAGAATGCAGTCTTCTGTGTTTTAAATAGGAGCACAGTCTCAAATTTTGAGACGAGTTCTCCAGAGGGGGGTGATGACTTCTATTTTTACCACCATTGACTTGGTAAGGTCCTAACGTGGGGACCACACTCACATACAAAACCACAAAGCAGTCCCTGCTGCAAAAGCTTATTTTCCAAGTAACTGAACAAGTAACGGCAGGTGGACACACACAGGAGCAAACTGAAACAAAAGCAACAGTAAACTAAAAAGGCAGGTAAAGCTCTTGTAGCAGAGTGGAATTACACAGATCTAGAATATGACCCCATACCACTTGCAAATTTAAGTTTTGTCAGGATAATTTGTGAAATTTCTGGGGGCTCCCCCTTCTGTTTTCTCATTATGAAACCTTACACTTCCCATGCCCAGTTCCTTTCCCTCCATCCCTTACAAAGATATTTTTTTTTTTTAGGGATTATTGAATCTGAAGAAAGGAAAGAGAAAAGTACTGAGGGAGGAAAGGGAAAAGAAGACATGGCCATTTGGAGAGAGGGAAGCAGAACACAAAGACAGAGCTGAAAGAAAAGCATCCTGTGTCCTTGCTGCATTGCTCTATATTTACATTTGGGTCACTCCAAATAAACGAATAATTGAACCAAGCTAGGGGAATTTGGCATTTCATTGGTGGTTGGTATAAAGAAAAAGGAAGTAAAAACAGATTTTAAGAGGTAGGGGGAGCAAAGGAAGGGGAAGGCAAAAGAGAAGATGAGAGCCTTCACATGCAGGCTGGTAAATTCAACTTTTACTCAATTACATTTACCTTTCAAATCAACAAGACAACAGGAATGAGGAAGGATTAATACTGTCTTCATTGTTAATTTCACCCCTAGTTGTTTATTTGTGCACTGTCAGAAATGGGTTTTCGGAGTCTGGTCTTCCTTTCTGTGATTGTCAGTAGCTGTGGGTACAGGAGACAGCTGTTCTGGACTGCATACCAAATCCAGCTATTCACATGCCTAAATTACTTGAATTGTGCTTCCAATTACTTATTCTAACAAAAGTCTAAAATTTATTTCATTACAATGCTGTTGAACAGTGTAAAACTGTAGGTTTATAGTTTACATTTTTTCTTAACTGGCTTAAACTAATGAGATGAAGGAGCAAGATCCTTCTCCAATGCCTTCAATAGAGCTACAACATCTTACCTTGCATTTGTTAATTTACTTGGTCTGTCATTACTTAGTATATATTGCATTTCCATTAATTAAGGATAGTTATTTACATTGAAAGGGTGATGGGGTGGAATTGCCTAGCTAGCAGAGCAAATCCCTAATGACTCAGACATCTCTGCAGTGTTTATCCAGGTCTGCAAAGAGACTCCTGAAGGACAAACATTCTGACTTTTGCTCCACTATGAAGTATTTTTAAAAGGCAAGTTTATATGTTATCATGCCAGGAGAAAGACAGATGATTAACTAACATGAAAAACTGTTAGACACATGCTAGAAAAAGCTTACAGTACTCCGTGATGCAATTCTACTTTACATGTAGCAATTTGCTTGTCAGTTCTACATGTACATCTGCAACTGATAAGAACAAAGAAAAATAATGAAACCTAATACGTGTTTTACTATCAAGTTATAACAAAAAAAGAAAATACAAAGTTAACTATTAAATCTCTTTTTCTCTAAGAGAATTTGAGAAGAAAAAATGTTTCACAGGTTGTATCACCACCACTAAAGCTTATAATGGGCTCCTTATAGAATATTCTTTTTAAAATGTTTTTTTAATATGAGAAATGAAGCTCTGTACAGAATGAAACACAGTGACCGAGAAATGCTGAGATTTAAGCACCTTAGCAGAACTAGCACTATACATTTTATATGTAGTTAGGGGAAGACAGACTTGTAACAGTAAGTTATTTGTAATCAATATCCTGTACCCACCTAAAAAAAGTGTATTTCCCTGTATTTCCATCCATTTTATATGGTCATGCATGTTTCACTGGCATATCTCATAACAGAGTAGTGCAGGAGAAGCTGTTCTCTTTTGTTCTTTTTTTTTTTCTTTACCAATATTCACTCCCTAAGCTTCTCATGTTCCTTCCTTCCTTCCTTTCCCCTACACGTTAGTACCAAACAGAGTCCTGGCTTTTTGAATAACTGAATAGCCTGGGTTTTGTCTATTATTGGTACCTTTTAGTATACAGAGGGATTTCTTCCTTGTGCTGGTTTCTGTCACCAGTTGTTGAGACAGCATCATCTTCTGAAGGTTATTATCCTGCAGGGAAAAGTGACTGCAGTGGGCTTCTGGCCATAACAGTGTGGAGGTGGTTGAGATCTGTCAAGGAGAGGTAAAGAAGAGAAAAAGTTGCAGAAGTTACACATTTGACATTTCTACACCTATTCTAAAGATGAGCATGCTACTTATGGTAAGCAGAAATAACCAGCCTTTCCAGTCAGCAACTATAACCTCCTCAGCTTTTCTATATATAGTCTTCTGCGTAAAGAGAGTTTTTGTTAAGTATCAATAAAACTGCCTGTTTAAAAGCACTTAGATGCACGACCAGTGTAACCTGTGAAAATAACGTTATGCAGACACAGCTCATTCTGTATCTCAGGCGGCTCATGCATATTTATCAGCCTAGCATATGCCAACCTTCCACAACATGCATATCTTGTCTAGGAAAAGCAACTCACAGAACCAAAACATTGACCAGTGAACCATCAGCTGAGGTATATTTTGTTCCTTATCTATGGCATACGGAAGAAAATGTTCCAATATATTATTTGCATATCCAGATCATATCCATTAAACACCTTCTTTTAAACAGGAGACTTTTAAGCTAATTTCATTAGCTTATTTTATCTTCAGCTGCAGCTATGTACATTCTTCTGGCTGTGACCTTACCTGAGGAGGTTACCATTCCCAGCCTGTTGCTTCTAGAAGTTATTACCTCTCAGCAGCAGTACTGCTAGTGGTACTGTTTCTAACCTCATCCAGACAAAGCTTTGAACAATGATTTCTTGCTGGCTGCAAACTCTCCAGGAGGTGGATGATTTGATTTACCTTCTGGAGCATCCCAAAACCTAGTATCAGAGAGAGCTGACATGCATTGGACCTTCAGCCTGACTGCACAAAGTGCAGCACAGCTTCTTGCCCCAGGTACAGGCAGAGGATGTGGTGCTAGAGCGATAAACTCACACTGAAAGGGCACTACCAAATATAGTGATAAATCATTATCTAAGGAGATTGCACAACTCCTATTAAATTCCTCTAATAGGCAGTGTAATCTGCACTCTATTTGCTTGGTTTTTAATGTCTGGACCTGCTATTTGTGAAACTGTACCTTCTACTGCAAGAACAGAAGACAGGCTTCTCATTTCCCTTCTGTTTTGGGCAGGGGGCCAGCAGGCCATCCACCAATCCATCACAAAGGTGTTACAGCACCCAAAGGCCATGTGTGTGGTTTTGGGCAGCAGTGCCATCACTGAGCAGGTACAGGAGGAAGCCAATAACCCCCTCATTTGTATGAATTTGACATCTCCTCTTCAGCAGCACCGTTTTCCCTTGGGACTGAAAGTGATGGTGGGGTTTGGAGGGAAGGTTCTTCCCAACTTTCAATTTTTAATAGTTTAGTTGTCAATGTGGTGGGAGATGACAAAGATACTGGAAAGAAACGCCGATAGCTCCTCCTGGCCCAGCCCTCGGGACACCAATCTCTATGGGACTGTCCCAAGAGCTCCTCCTGGCCCAGCTCTCCCCCTCTTCTCCCACGCCATGGCCGCCTCTTCACCCCCTGCCAGTTCCCCTCCCTCCACACACAACGTGACCCCCTGCGAGGGCCTCACCGCTCTGACCAGCCCCTTCCCCGTGCGGCAGCCATTGGAGTCCACCTTCCAGAAGGTTCCTGGCCCCTCGGCTGGGTGGTGAGGGGCAAAGCTGGGGCAGCCGGGCTGTCACCCCACCCACAGCCCCCCCCACACACAGAGGACAGTGTTCAAGGACACTTTTTAGGGAGCCCCCGTTTCCCACGGCACAGGGTGTGATCTCCCCCCAGCCTACATTTCAGCTGCACTTCAAACACGTAATTCAATTATCGTAAGCTTAAATTTATTGTTTAAAATGGTACTTAGGCTTAATGCTTTTTCAATACTTCTTTGTCATTTGAAATCAATTCATAAAACTCTTTACACGTACTATTTAAATCAACTTTAATTCAAAGCTTTAGCAGAATCAATATTTAGCAGGTCTCTGCAATCTGTCCCAGTCTATTTACACAGGGAAGGCGAGGCAGGAGCGGTCGTCCCACGCCGTGGGGCTCCTCTGTGCTGGGGCTCCTCTGTGCTGGGGTGCCGTCAATGCCCCTCCAAGCATCCTAATCCCCCATCCTGCAGCCCTTATCTGCCTTCTCAATCACACGTCACCAACTGAACAATGGCCATTTCCTGAAAAGTCAGTCTTTTTTTTTTCCCCCACTGAGAAGAGAATCAAGGTAATTTTTGTTTGGTGTGCTCTCAATGAAGAGACAGGTATCAAAGCCCATGTAGATCTTTGATTATTTTTTTTTCCCCTCTCTCTAGGAGGTGTTTATATGAGAGCACTATTTATGACCAAAGCTTTTGTCATCATTCTTTGATAACCCAGCAATTAACACACTATATAAAACTTAAGCACATACAAGATCAGCTTGTTCTATTTTTAAAAAATCTTTTAGCTCATAATGAAAGAAATATGAGTAGTAGTCATTCACTGAAAGAACTACTTTATCATCCTTAAACTGTTAAAAATTGCAGTCTTCACCTCATGTTTACAAGCATCCAGTAATATTATAAGACCCTTTCAGTGGCATGGTGGTATACTGTAGACACACCCCTTCATTTTCATGGAATCAAAAGTTGAAAAAAAAATCTTGTTTTCCAAAACTCTTTGGCTGATGAAGAAAAAGTAACTGATAACATTTATTCTGCAACACTCAAGATCAAAGAACTATTTTGCTGTAGTAAATCATGAATAATGCAAGCCAAACAATCACCTAAGCATAAATTTTAATTTTCTAATTAGTTTATAGGCAGTGGTATTTACTGAAGTTGGTAGCAGCATTATTAGCTGTAGATAAGTCAAAGTTAAAAATGCACGGTATTACTATATCTTCACATTTTTTGAATAATCCTTTTCCAATTTCAGTGCTCTTTTGAAAATAATCCAATAAATAATGACCTGTTCCCCCTTTAACTGTGTGTTAACAAAGTGTTGCAGTATTTTGATATTTCTATGGTTCAAGTCACCTAGTGGCTGCACACTAAAATATCAAGCACATCTTGATTTATTTTTTTTTCTTACTAGAAGGAAAACAACATAGTAACAGCAACATACAACAGATAAAATTATAGAAATTTTCTAAGTAAATAAATAAAAACTGGCTAAACTAACGAATGTCTCTGTAAGACTCTCAGACTAGATGAAAAAGCAGACTAAGTGCTTTCTCTCTGAACTTCTGCAACAATTTAATTTGGGAGGTCACAAGCTGGTTTGGATCAGTTTTCACACCTCCCATCAAACTTCTTAGATGTTCCCTTCCAGCCACAAGGCTCTGGATGGGCTGACCTGCCTTATAGTGCTCTTGGTGAGGCATTAAAAGGTTTGCAGCACACTGAGCCTCTCCCTAACTCTTCCTTTCTATAACCTGGAGGAGGGTTGACAAGAATTTAAAGAACTACAGGGCATGAGCTGGTCTGTGGCTTGGCAGCTGCTAATAACTATGGCTGTGTTTGCTCTGACAATGCTACTTCCATTGTTAAATTAAATGTGTTTACTTAAGCCATCCTTGCAAGTGGCATCACCACTGAAGTTGTGGGTGCTTTGGACTTTGAATCGGATAATGCATCCTTCACATTAAGAGAACTTCTGTATTTCATTAATTCATGAAATTTCATTATTTCATTAAATAAGAGAAGGCTGAATCAATCAAACTAATGCAGAGCAAAAGTAAGTGGAAATAACTACACTGAGTTTTCAGTGATTTTCTATGATTCTAACTTTATGGCCCGTATTCCAGAGAGTATTTTCAAATTTTGAAGAAAGCCTTGTATAAAGGTAGAAGGCTGTTTTATTAAGACACAGGTTGCAAAGTAATTTGTAATTTTAAAACAATGATAAACAAAAGTACATTGTTTCAGTGCTGAAGAGTAATAGGTGACTTGTCTATAGCACAACACTAACTGATATTTAATATAATACAAAAAAGATAAGAAATTAGTCAAAATAATAACCTACATTACTTTATCAAAACTAAAGATTTCAAAGGTATTAAACGTGATCAAAACAAACAGTAAATTAAATGGGTTTGTTCTTATTTTTCCCCTAATAAAAATATATTTGAAAGCAGAAAAAATTTTTTCCAAAACTTGTCAATTGCTGTGAAAGTTCAGTCCTTGACTGAGAAAACACAAACTTTCATAGAGAAAAACATGTGTTGACTAGCTCTCAGCAGGACAGGAATAACAGGAGATAAAGGATAGCATGCTGGAGAAGGTTACCAAAAGCCCTGCCATTGGTACTCTAAACAATGATGAATGCTATCTGAAGCAAAGGAAAGGCAAATGAACATTGAAATGCTCCCCACAGGACTAAGCACACTATTTCCAAGGCATCTCCATTTTTCTAGGAGTTTCTCTTCAGCCATATGAATTGCACAACTCATGTTAGCATAGCAGTAGGTAACCAGCCATACCTTCATTTCACCTAGTTACAGCCTTAGGGAATTCAGAGCTTTACAGTTCCCTACTGGCAAAGGCAAAAAGCCTTATTGGCACATTAACTCAGTTGTGGCCTGCCATACATTTTAGGCTAGCTGACAACATTCATATGGCCATAAAATCAATCAATAGCCTCTGATTTTACTGAAGTTATGCTAAAATATGCAACATGCCATTATAAAGCTTCTGATTTTCCTCTGCCATTTAGGTAGGCTGTAAGAACTCACCCTCCTTCACGGTCAAAGGTTGCATAAGAACTTCTGTACACCCATCTCCCACACTGGCCTGGAAGCTACTGGAAGACAGCTACCTGCTGGTTTGCTCAGTGGCTGTAACGCGGGGCAGGTGGCTGGCTGCTCCCCATGGCCTGGGCACCTGCAGCAGGTGAAGCACGTTGAGGCAAACCAGCGCGGTCCGTCAGTAGAAGAGGATCAGCTGAGAGAATGCTCTCAGGGCCAGAGGTGAGACTGGGTACAGCCAGGTGTTCAATTAACAGAAATAAATGCTCCCAGAGGACCTGGGGGCACCATGCAGAACCTCTGGCTGCAGAGGAGGCAATGGAAAACTGGTGGACTGAGGGCAAAGGTGTACATGCTTTTCCTGCACTGCTCCAGAGAGGCTAAGGGGACACAGGAGAGATGCTTACTAACACTTTTTATTAAATCTACCTCACCTGGCAGATCAGGTTTTTTGAGAAGTTAGCCTCTTTGATTTGAATGGAACTTCTCCCATAGTAAATCTGTGTTTTCAAAGAAACAGGAATTATTTGAAGTTACAGAACAGGACCTGGAAATCATGAAGATCAAAAAAGTAAGATTAGGACAGGTTGTTGCAGACTTATGAGCCACCTCAGAACAGTGTCAAGCACATACTAAAGTAATATAATTGTAAGCAGAATTTAAGTATATTTTTAAAGTTCATGGTATGCTTAAAGGACTTCCTGAATTTTTATATCACCGGAAACTTAACTAAAAAAAAAATTTCCTACCATTTTCATGCCATCCTTCTGCCCACAAGTAACAGCCATGGCCACTGTCCACCTCTAGATACCCTGGCTTTAGAAAGTGTTTTCATGTTTTCTGAAGCTAGTTTTAAGTGGTGTGACATAATGAAACTGCGAAGTTATGTCAATGTGGAGTTTTTGTGGGTTTTCAATTGCTGTTTCTGTTCTTTTGCAGACTTTTTAGAGCAGCTATATCAAAAGTGTTGAAAGTAACACTCTCAGTGTGGATTGCTTGCTTCTGGCTCCTTACTTCTGTCTTGTTTTTCACAGAAATTCAAACAAATACAGCCTTCATTTGATATTTACCATACAAAATAATACTGAAATGAAGGGGGGAAAAATCCTTTGAACCTCAACAGAGAGGTGAGAACTTGACATTATTTTTGTATTTTGTTTGAAAAAAAATCTCTTTAAGAAGAGAAAAGAATGTCAAAGGAAACTTCAGTCCAACAGGCTTTATTTTTTTTTTACAGCATAAAAATTAAGTTTTCAAACTCTTTTTGTTCTCATCTGAGTAATACATTACATTTGTTTAAATAACTAAATGTATAAATAATAAACATTTTGTAAATCTTCTGAAATAGTGATATGGAAGGAAACTCTTTGAAGTGTGAATAGTTTCCCCCACATAGCCTCCTCCCCCCAGATCTTCTTCAGATCTTGCAGAATGCTTTGCTGATTCCCCAGAGGCACTTTCAATCCATTGAAGATTCTAGTTAAAGTAAAGAAAGATGTTTAAATGTTTTAACTGAGTTTTTGGGGTAGCACTAAATTAAAACTGTACATCTTTCAGTTTCCCAGACTTTCACTGCTCTGTTATTTAAGCTTCAAAGTTCAATTCACTGAAGAACTATTCATAATTTATAGCTCAACTGAGGATCTCTTTCCCTTCCCTTATTTGGGGCTTAGTTCTCAGGCAAGTGGAAGAGATAGACGTTATTAGCAGAATGTAGGTGTATTTATTGTTTGTGAAAAACATCCTGAGGCAAGGTGTTCAAGCCTGACTATTAGGTTAGTGGGCTTCTGTTTTGGAAAGCTCGCCTGGAGACATCTGAAAGATGCTTGACCCTTTTGGAAGGTCAACTGCTTTAAAACACTACATATGTGGTATCTAAAAAGCTTTATGAAAATCTTCCCTGCCTGGGGATCTAGTCCCAGCATTTATCCACAGAACGGAGTCTCATCGTAAACGTTTCTGTGTTTACCAACAAGCATACTTCACTCACAGTAGTGAAGAGTCAGTCTATGTACTAAAAGTGAATGCTTCTTTCTTTATTTTTCCTAAATTTCCTGAAACTGTCAGCAGCATGACAGCACGGCAACAGGGCATGGAGAAGGAAGGAGGTTATGAGATGCAAACTCCTGTTGTTCAGGAAGTAGGTTCCAATCATAAAGTTCTTGATTCTTGCAAGTAGGGCAGATGCCTGCGTAAAGCTCCATTTAAGTTAATGGGATTCTGAATCGGTCGATGAACCTGCATTTGTACATCAATATCATAGGATCAGAGCCTGACATTTCTCCTGGAGAAAAGGAGCCGAGTCACTCTATAATGCTAACGCTTTCCAGTCACTGCTAGCTCAGTCTAATTTGATCAAACTAGTGGAAAAAGATACTCTGGGCTATTAAACCTCTTCAGCTACCGAGGCCCAATGACCTGTGCTTTCTCGTACTGATGCGAATATCAGCAAGCTGAGCTTTATTATTTATTGGATTAGAAATAATTAAAAAGAGCAAGAAAATTATTTTTATTTAAAAGTGTCAATTTAGGAAGGCTTTTAAAAATACTGTTTATAGGAAAGAGCAAATGCATAGCATGTTAGCATTACTGATTAGTTTAAAACATTGAGTACAATAATCCATTATTTTAATTAGTTTTCCAAATTGCTGGCAAAGATAACGGAAAGATGCTGTCTGTGGAGAGGTAAATGCTTCCTTGTAATTGTTTTGGATTTTGCTCTAACCTTTAATGAATTTATTCTTGTAATGACAAGAACATTATTTTTGTTCCTGCACTTACGTTGGGGAAGTTCACATGAAAGAACGAGGCATCTGGGAACTCAGCAGAGTTTTGCTTTGACAAATGACCTCATTGACCACGTTGACAAACACCAACTGTCCTGACAAATGACCAAACCACAGATGTTGGTGTTGCATACAGCTCTGATTTAAGCCATCACTAGCCACCAATTGCCTATTGCTGCCCCTTCCCTGTGGCTCTGCCGGGTAGCCGTTGGTGTGAGCTCTGCCTCAGCTGAGCTTCAAATAAAATGAGCCAGGAAAACTCACACTGTATGTTTCAATGGATTACACTAGGTTGGATGATTCTGCCCAAATCAGATGACCCAAGCTCTCATACAAACTGCTGCAGCAGCAGCGGAATGGCAGTGATCCTTCCAGATTAGGCAGTTGACATACACTACCAGCCTTGGTGACCGTGGAGTGTTAGAGAAATGCACTCCCACCTGTTTGTTCTAGTGACCTTCTCCTCCTTTCCCCAGGAACATTTAAATGCCATTCACACTGCCTGCTTCCCTGAGGCAGAAATTCTCAAAACTGAAGGCGGTGCACTCCTTTTGCAAAGCAGTAGTGATTTGCTCACTCCTCTTTCTTTCCATTGAATGCATTCAACGTGAAGGCAACACTCTGTTGAACAATTCTTTCAAGCAGTTGGCACAGGGCTAGACACCTGCCCAAGTTACACCTGCTGAGTGCAGTGTAAGAGTAAGTTACCTCAAGCCTTCCCACAGACTCTGTGTGTGTGTGTGCACTGTATAACCTGCAGCCATATTTCATCAGGAGGGTAGGCAGGCCTTTTCTGAAGGGGGCACAGGGGTCCAGGTAACTTAGAGAGGAAGGAAGCCCAGGTAAGAGAAGTTTCCGTGTCACCTGTGGAAAGAGAGAGATGAATCATGAGAGGTGCACTGGGTCAGCTGAGGTGGGAAGTGGAAGCAGCAGTCAGTGTGCACCAGTATTTTGATCTGAGAAGAGAGGACATTCCAATTCCTAAAGCTCACGTCTTCTGCGTACCACCACATCACATGCATTTCTGGAGCACCGTACAGCACTCATCACACTTCCTCTGGATATTGATCCTTTGATCAACTGAGCAGACTTACCCCATGTGTTGGGTAACAGAAGAGGAGGGAGATTGTGGTACTGTGCAAGCTTGTGTTCTCCGGCAGCAGTACGCAGCTTCCTTCCCTGTTCTGTGACTGCAGGCACCAGATGCATCACCCTTACAAACCATGGTGCCTTCACACATGCCTTGAAAGATGTGAGAAGGGGGCAGAACATGTGAAAGTGAATGACGGAGGGAGGTCAATCCCTGAGACTCCTTTTCTGTAAAAATATGGGCTTCATTTTGAAAGTGTCCATGAGCAAGGAGTACTTTGCTCTGGAAATAAGCAAATTCTGAAATTGCCTCATACTATGCAAAATGGTAGCGTAACTAACATTGGTCTTAATGCAAATTCACTGAAATCTTTGCTAACTTTCCCAGTGGCTGCTTTGTGATAAAGCAATGGTATGGGGAAAAGTCTTTTGATACTCATTTGCACATTCACATAAGCACAAAATGAAAGACAGCTGTTCCATGGATTTTCTCAGTTTAAATATAGTGTTGTAATTTTAGGGTTTGGATTTTTTTTTTTTAATGTCTACTCAAAAATTATGAATTTTCATTGATAAGTAGTTCTCTCATATTAAAGAAAGTGTTGGTTTGGATATAAATGTTACCTTGCAGGTTTCAAAGGGGCCTCTGAGTTTCAGGGTGGGGAGAGAGGGAAGAGGGAGAGACAACTGCTGCTTGGGGGAAGGGGAGAGTAGACTTACAATACTGGAGAAGGGACAGAGCTAATATGGCTAGGGAGAAATGGACAGGAATATAACATGTGCATGAGAGAGGAGAATTTGTTTCATGTTGGTCTTGTTTTTGTCTTGTGTTAAATCTCTGGAGCACTGACTTTTTCCCATGCTGTTTAGTACGAGGCCAATGATTATGAAAGCACTGGGTCTATGATTTTCCTAAAGTCCCCCGTTCTCACCTCAGTTGCTGCTCTCTGAACTCTGTTCTACTCCAGCCTCCTGCCTACCCTGTTTATCCAGCTTATGTTTTAATGCCTGTAGGTGATTCCTGCCTTTAAAAGATGGCATGGCAACAGTAAAATTTTTCTTTCACTTTCTTGCTTATTCATGAATTTGCTCAGGCCTTCTGACAATGCTTCAGAATGAACAGTAATAGTACAGTTCATTACAAGTCTTGAAAACAAAGCATGTCAGAAATGAAATCAATGCAAATAGTCTTTCTGTGAGAATAATTCTCCTCAGCTCAAAGCAATTTTCAGCCTTTCAGTATTTATTGATTTTTCTCCTTCCACCGTTACTTTTCCCTGTCATAATGTCCTGTTACTCTTGTTCTGTGTTTTGACCTAACTTAGGGCAATATTCTGAGAGTCTGAATACAGATATTCAGGTGTGGTACCAGAGAATAGTCCCTCATTCCTGGGACTACTTATAGCAATGTGTCACAGAGCGCGCTGCATGAAAATAAATCTCGCTTTGCTTCTTACAAACTGTGTCAGTATTAGGGGTTTGCAATACTGCAATTACTTCAGTGCAGCATGAATTTCTCTCATATTCCAGGTCCTACAGGATCAAGGGGCAAGGATCCATATCTTGTTATTAGATAGGAAAATACCATGCACATATTTCGTAGGTATAAATAGTAGATTACAACGCTTCCATGGCTTTTTCCCACATTAACTAGGACTGGTCTGTATCTATAGTCATGTACATCTTCTTCGGTCTCCTTATGGTGCCAGAACTACTCATCATTTTGGTTCACTAACCTTAATAATATGCAAGGAGACATTTGGAAACATAAGTGCATTTCTAAGCATACATAGCGTATCATTACTCTGAAACTGATTTCACAGAGCATCCATAATGTGCGGTGTCACAAATGCTCCACTGAGAGTTTTAGAAGAGAAAGAAGATTTTGCATTGACATTAATTGGAGGAGAAATGGGAGTCACAGGAATGGAAGAGCAATAAGAAAACAAGAGGATGAGCTTAGAGACTGCAAATAGATAAGCCTTGTGAAAGGCTAGAGGGAGCATACAGTCCTTCTTTCTCATGTGAATCTGAAAGCAGCCTTTAGACTTCTAGAGATCATCAAATGCGCAGACAGTAGTTAATAGGAAACTGGAATTTGCTGGTTAGTACTACACAAATTTGCTACTTTTCATTTGAAGAAGCTCCAGAAAAGCTCTGATGGCAACCACTGGATGTCCTAAGGCATTTAGCAAGGGAGGGACATGTCACTTCCAAACAGTTCCTTATTCAATACCTCCTGAGCATGAAGCAGTGAAATACTGTCTGTAAGAAAGTGTGGCTCCTGTTGCTTCATTTGCACACTGCTCAGGTCTCAAATCTATTAATACAGGTCCAGGAAATCTTGAATTTCAAATGTCTGGCTGCATTGAGCTTTGCACTTGACTAATCAAGTCAAATATTGTCTGTTAATCAGATTTACAGGTGTGAACCTGTCAGCATGTGGGGATAGGCCACGTAAACATGCAAAGAGATTCAGATAGCTGCCCAGCAGTATCTGAAATTACAACCTGACCAAGAGAGCCAATTATTGGATTCCTAGGCTTCAAGAACACTGATACAGGGATTGAGTGAATTATCCATATTTTCTTTTACAT
This sequence comes from Antrostomus carolinensis, assembly GCF_000700745.2. Lineage (NCBI taxonomy): Eukaryota > Metazoa > Chordata > Aves > Caprimulgiformes > Caprimulgidae > Antrostomus > Antrostomus carolinensis. The sequence goes on along the minus strand of NW_010337729.1, from coordinate 15,790 downwards.
ACTGTGCTTCTGATAGCTGGTATTTTAAAAATTCTGTTCTGTGAAAAAAAAAGTCTTCAAGCAGTCCGTATTCCTGGAAAATCTGTACTTCCAAGTAAAGTGCCCAAAATCAGAGTCAAAAGCAAAGAATTACTTTCAAAGGAGGAAGAGGTTATGGGGGATCAAAAATGGAGACACAATTAAAGAGGAACTCTGGGATAAACTTCCCCTTCTACTGTTTGCACACAGACATATTACCTACACAGATATGAACTAAGGTTCAGGGATTTTACAGATAACCTGTGAGTTATATATGTGACAGCATGATAACTAATTTCCATCTAGATATTTCCATGCTTTTGCTTGCTATAGCTTCTCTTTCTGTCTGCATTTCATAAAAACAAAAGTTTTCTGCAAACAGAACTCATTTTAGTTATGCACTTTGGACACTTAATTGGAGTTTGACCAAATGATGATGCAATCATACAAAAAAAGAGTTACTGTTAAACTTTTTGAAAGCAAATTGAGGCATATTTACCTTAAAATACTTACAGAGTAAGTGATAAATGGTGTATAGCATAGTACCCCAACTCAGGCTCCATCTGTAGTTGCCTGTGATCATACCTTACAATCAAACATGTATGTTTTAATAACTACACTTTATTAAATATCTCATAGGTAGTCTGGGGGACAACATTGCCTTCCTGCTCCACTTGTGTCACAAGTTAATGCTTTAGGATGCCAATCTAAGAGGAGTAACAGAAATGTAATTTAATCTGTAAGGCATTGAAAAGTGCCCTCATCTATGAGAAAAATTATTAGTTATAGTTCTGGGTCAAATACATTTCTAGAGAATGTTCCTGAGTGTAGCTGTGATTCTGCTAGCTGGACACATGCCCTTTAGATATTTATAAACATTAATAAGGTCCCCTCTCCATCTTTTCTAGGCTAAACAGACCCAACTCTCTCAGTCTTTCCTCGTAAGAAAGATGCTCCAGCCCCTTAATCATCTTTGTGGCCCTCCGCTGGACTCTCTCCAGAAGTTCCCTGTCTCTCATGAACTGGGGAGCCCAGAATTGGACACAATATTCCAGATGCAGCCTCACCAGGGCAGAGTAGAGGGGGAGGAGAACCTCCCTCAAACTGCTGGTCACACTCTTCTCAATGCACCCCAGGAGACCATTTGCCTTCTTGACCACAAGGGCACATTGTTGGCTCATGATCAACTGGTCATCCACCAGTACTCTCAGGTTCTTCTCTGCAGGGCCGCTTTACAGCAGGTCCACCCCCAACCTGTACTGGTACCTGGAGTTACTCCTCCCCAGGTGCAGGACCCTACACTTCCCCTTATTGAACTTCATCAGTTTCCTCTGTGCCCAGCTCTCCAGCCTGTCCAGATCTCACGGAATGGCAGCACAGCCTTCTGGTGTGTCAGCCACTCCTCCCAGTTTAGTGTCATCAGCAAACTGGCTGAGGGTACACTCAGTCCTTTCATCCAGGTCACTGATGAATATATTTATTAGGACTGGACCCAGTACTGACCCTTGAGGACTCTGCACCACTGATGAAAACCCTCTGAGCTCTGCCATTGAGCCAGTTATTCACCCACCTCACTGTCTCCTCATCTAACCCACACTTCCTAAGCTTACCTATGAGGATGCTATGGGAGACAGTGTCAAAAGCCTTGCTGAAGTCAAGGTAGACAACATCTGCTGCTTACATTTCTCCTTTTGTAATTACAAACTCTGAAATATTTTATATATCAGGTGTTTGCCCTCAGTTCCAATAAAAAAAAAATCATATGTTTTTTGGGGACAAGAATAAAAATTATATTTAAAGGCACTAATACAGTCTAATACCTTGGCTGATATGTTTTATTATTATATATAATTATATAATTAATTGATAGACATTTGTAAGGCTGATTTTTTTATGTTTGGGGAAGTTTGTAGAAAACTGGGGGTTGATAGTGCCTACTTCATATTTTCCATAGCATTGGGGAAGGGGAGGGGTTAAGCAAACCTTATTTCTTTTATTCCATACATAAATCACACAGAGTCCAAGTTCACTGCCTTTTCCACTTTCTGACACAATGGAGAAGAGACCTATATAAATTTGTGGGTAATGATGAGTTCTTATTTTAAAGCAAATATTCTCTATCTAACAAAGAAAAGATGTGACTAATATTGAATATTCACAGCCAATCATGTCCTGCTTTCTAGATTATTCTACTCTATTAATCCAGTCCTGTTACAAAAGTGGTAAGTGATGGCTTGATCTGACCTATGATGGCCAAACAAATGCCACTAAAATAGCTTAGTAATGAGACATGATTAACTTATGATCAAGAATTACCATGAACACCGTTAAAATAATGCTTTTTAGAAGTGTTCATCTTGACTGTATTAATTGTAAGTGTGGCTGGCTAAAATTCTTTGAGGGCTAGAATTTCCTTACAGTGTCTTTTATTTGTGTTTCGGGTTTGGTTTTGTTTTGGTTGGTTGGTTGGTTTTTTTATGCTCAGTAGTGGAATTGTTTTGGGGTTTGCATTTTTTTTCTAGCAATCCATTCACAGTTTGCACAGATTCCCATTTCTTTTTCTGCAAAGGGAATTCACTAGATAAAAATTCCCCACAGCTGCAGTTTTTCTCTTGAGGCTGTAAACACGAAGGCACAGTCATTCCCAGAACATGTTTTGCCAGTTTCAAAAAGTCTTTCCTCCTTATTTGGAAGGGGAGATAGAAAAGAAGAAACATGAAATATACTGAAAGTGAATATAAAATCCAGAGTAGCTGTTGCCTAAACTAATATATGACACTGAACAGCCATTTTTCCTTCACTAGTTTACTGTAAACAGCTCAATCTTACAGTTTTAACTTCACAAACTGAAAATGCTAAGCCAAGTGAAATCCCATGTGACTTGGACCTTGGCTGATATCATGGTGTTATCACCTAGAACTCCTTCACTGGTCTTACAGCGACGTATTTTTTTCCAAGCTGTATCTTCTGGCATCAGATAGCTTTCTTTTTAAATGTCAACATTTTGATCTTGCACCTGTTGAAAGAACATGAAAACAGAAACCCTATTTACGAAAATATTTATCCCCCCCCCAAGCCTTTTTTTTTAACCTAATAATCTGTAATGCAGTCTCATAGACTCTTGTAACCCAATTGAATGCTTCTGGATACTTTTTTTGTTTGCTATTTTGCTTTGCTTTTTTTGTTTGCTGTTTGATAGTTCAATTGGGTGGAAATGCTCATGTTAATTTGGTGAATTTAACTGAATGGGCCAAGCAGCTGGAGAGAAAAATGAGTACTTGTAGTTGTATGTTAGAATTTTTCTAAATATTTTTTCTAACTATTAATAAATCTGATATCAGCACAAACTTGCAGTTTAACTCAAGTAGTGTATTTACCGAGAGCCTCCATGTCTGCAAAGAGCCTTCACTCGTTCACAAGAGGTAAGAGGTGGAGAGGCCTGAGAGGAGCAGAAAATCATTCATGAACCCATAGTCCAGGGTGTAGGATTGTGGGTGGGAGTGCACATCACAGATGGATGTGCACATTGTTCTATGGAGCTGCTAGGCTGGTGGCCATCCCCCATGCTGGGCAGTTTACTGTGATTTAGGGTGTTCCTCATGTCTGTGTGCCAATATCATGGGCCACTTCTGGCTCCTCTGTTACACAGGTGACAGTGTGCTACCGCTGCCGCTACCAGCAGAGTAGGAAAGATGGAGAAAAAATGGCAAGAGTGAGCAAAGGCAGGGAATGACTTCGAGATGAGAAAGAACTGCACTAGGGTGGTACTGTCTGGGAAAGCAATGACTGAAGATAGTGACAATTGTGATTTGTGACCCTGTGAGAGACACAGGGAAGAGGACAAGGAATTGTTGCTTTTTTCCAAGCCCAGAAACAGGTGTGCTCCTGGAACTAGCAAATAGACAGTTGAAAGCAACAAGAAGAGATACTTTTTAACAGAATGTTATAATTTGGAGCTCCTCCTCATGTAGAAGTCAGAAGTTTATACGAGTTCCAAAAGCAATTAGCTGGATTCCTACAAGAGGAGTTTGTGATGCTACCTCTGGCTTTAAAAGTACCTGTGTTCTTATATTGTGCTCTAGGCATCTGCTGTTATGAGGCAGCATTGCATGCTAGACAGATTTCTGTTATGTTCTCTCAGTGCTACTCCTCTTAAGGTGCAATTGTAGCCCGCAGTTCAGATCCATGATTGCAGCGTGATGGTAACTACAACCCCACAGGGTTTGACATAGGCTGCCGAGCCCATCAGGGATCCTGCATAATATTTGGCAGCTGAAAGCTCTTATCTACAGGGGTTGCAGTTAAGCCTCTGAATTGTAGTGTGCCTTAGTGAATTCAACGGGCAAGTTCGGGCAGATCTCACCGAGGAGAGAATAGCTGGCCTACTCCTCTGCCAGAGGCTGCAGCTGCTGGAGCAGGGGCAGCGGAACAGCGTGCCCATCAGCATCTCAGCCAGCTCAGTTCACAGCTTGCCGCTGTAGCACCAACCTCCCGTAACAACGCTGAGATGGGCTAAGCGCAAGCATGCATTGCATTCTGCGGTAATCCGTGGCAGAGAGGTGAATCCAGACAAGCATTGGCAATAACATCCTAAATTGCTGCAGCTAGATTTATCTGACTTCATCTGTCAGCTCCCTTAAATGCATGACCTTGGAAGAGCACTTGGAATAGGAAAAGATCATTGCTGAGGTAGAGTTTCAATGTTACTTCTGCTGTGGCTTTTTAGGTTTTGACCTCTCCAGGAAACGGGCTAAATCTTCAGATTGTGCAGATTCGTTTTTGTTGTTTTCCATAGGATGCTGGTTTACCTCTAATAGCATACTGCTTTTCTTTTTACATTCCTTTCCCCCACAGGGAAGAAGGTGGAACAGGTTTTTCCAAAAACTAGATTAATTTAAACTACCCACTCCCCTCTCCTGTGCTTACGGGTCAGCCATCATTTTCTTTACCACATGATACCTGGGAGCAGGCTGTTAGTGACTGCAGATGGTACTGTAAGCAGCATGCATGCTTTCAATTCTCTTTCATGTCATCAGTTTTCATCTGATTCTTGTGAGAATCTATAATGTAAAAATTCACTTGATTGCTTTTTAACCTCATGAGCCGTTATCTCATTTGAGGTATGAACAGTGCCAGTGCCTCACTACAGAAACTAGTGTACACCTTTCTCTCCAGAATGATATCAGTTTGTTGTGACACAGATTTCAGAAGAGTCACAAAGTTAATAAACCCTTTGAATACATTTTAGTAGCCATATTATACGCTCAACATCTGTGAGAAGACAGGTTATTAATGGAAAGACTTACCTGGCTGAGCACCAACACATTGTTAGACATGTAACAGAGACTGTTTCATGTGTTTTTTTCAAGAAAGGCAGTAATTGCTCAGCTGATAATATTTTTGATTCTTAAACTATTTGGGGGAAGGCGAGGGATGGGGGGGGTGTGGATGGACACAAGAGGGAATCACTGGTAGTCTCTACACAGAGCCAAACCACCTCATTTACTGAATTGTCAGTGTCCCTGTTTCAGAACCCAAGCCATCAGTTGAGTGCATCACCTTGGGCATCTCCTTCGATCTCACCTTCCCGTGCCCCAAATGAGTACAATAGTAACCTACCCACAGGATAGTCAGTTGATCCATACAAATGTCTTATTACCGACTCAGTATTTATTTTGTTATTGTAAAAGAGATGACATTAAATTTATGATGCTTGGTGATAATTTGTGCAACTAATTAAAAACTGGGGTAGATTGTACTGCTTTTTTAAATGGTTAATCAGTCACACAAATGCTACCTCCATTCATGAAAGCAAATGCTAAAATAAATAGCTTTTGATAATTTATGTTTTAAAATAATAAAAAGCCCAAAGAAGTTAAGTGTCAACCTAATGTTAACTTTCAGTATAAAACAGTTTGCTGAAACCAGGAAACAATTAAAACATACTGTTTTATAGAGTCCTTTATAGCAAGATAGTTTTTATAGATCTATGTCTGCTTTTTTTTGGAAGGTGAGCCACAGTTCATTTTTGCCCAGGAAATAACAAATGGTATTAAGAACACATTAAAAGTGCAGCTGTTTTCAGGAGGTAAGTGTGTGGTAGGGTTTTTTGGGGGGGAGGAGGGAGTACATAAATCCAGCATGCAAAGCTTGCCTGTACAAATTCATTAAGGAAGGGACAGCTCTTCTTTCAGGGCCTCCAATGTACTCTAGTATATACACACTCTTCATGCACACTGGCTCATCCAAAGTTTTCCTCTTGCACAGAGGGTATGGTTTTGAATTACTGCCGTGTCCCAAAGCTAGGCTCTCACCCTTGTCACCCAGTGCTCTGAGGTCTGCTTTTCTTTACTACTAAAAAATTAAATAATTGACAGCTGTACTTCTCCAGAGATACATAAGAATAATGATAAATCTGATTATGATAATAAATATGAAAATCACACATAAGCAGCAGGACTGATGTAATTTCTTTTTATTTTTCCCCTTTAACACATATCTCTTATCCATGTAGGGAGCCAGTGTTTTCTATGAATTTATACTTTTGGTGTATGTTTTTCTTGATGGGACCCCTGCAGGAACAAAAGGCCTTTGAAATTAAATCATACATGGTATTGTAGCTGGATTTAATATTGCTGTGCGGGGAAGTGTCAGTGGCTGCTCTCAAGTAAGCCTGTGATCTCTAGGCCATGGCAGCTCTAACTAAAGGTGTGATAAACACCCATAATTCTGCCTGAAGGAAAGTCTTGATTAAGCCCCTTTATACAAACGAAATAGCTGGAAAAAGTAGGAGTTCCCTTCACTAGCAAAAGGCTCCATGTTAGAGTGATTCAAATTTAGGCTATGTGCCATGAGGAGTTCTTTAAAAACAGGTAGAGATAGGAGGTGCTTTTTCAGCTTTAATACAGAACAGAAGAAAGGAGAAGACTTCCTGGGGCACTGAACAGACTGGGAACACAAGCTTGGCAATTGCAAGTGTGAACATCACCTAGGTTTGTTCTGTGTTTGGAGATACAGGGTCGCACATGTTTTCAATAACTCAGGAAAACTGCATCAGAGAACAGATCTGATGGCATCACTCCTTTCACCTTTTAACAAAAGTGCTTCTTGGTTTCCTTTCGCTGCCAGCACTAACATGTCCCCTGGGCCAAACAGCATATGCAAATGGCAGAGGTGACTCATAATTTTTCAGGCAATGAAAGAGT
>NW_010337729.1:6576-8551 GCF_000700745.2 Antrostomus carolinensis | reverse complement strand
GAGTGTATCTGAATAATTTGTGTTAAAATTATTTAGAAATATATCTGCTGCTAGCAATTAGTCGCTCATCATGAGATTTTTGTGGAACCCCTAATAATCTTCACACAGAGTATTACAGGCTTTCCACACTTTCCCTGCAATTCGAGCTTACCGAGTACAGTGCATTGATTATATTTGAGACCCTTAGCAGGGAAAATATGGAAGGAAAAGTGTCTTATTTGTTGGTATGCACTTCTGAAGTTTCCTCCTACAGAAGCTGGCACATCATACCAATTAAAAAACCTGATCCTCTCAAAATCATTACCAATTCCTAGTTTTTTAAATGGGACAGAGACACTTGCCCACACACTCAGAATGACTTTTCCAGAATTATTGCCTTCATTCACTTTTCACCGTGGGACGTGGATAGCAATCCTTCTTAACAAAGATCAGTCACTGTCCCCATTTGCTTCTTCTTGACGTTTCTCTCCAGCACAAGGTGTTAAAAGCCACTGTTATCCTTCCTGGAGGCAACTTTACTTTGTTCCCTTTGCCTTAAGGAGAAAAAAAAAAAAAAAAAAAAAAAGATCAAATAGGGTGACCAGAAAGAAAAATAGGAGGCAGTAGTCATTTTGAAAATATCTTTTGGAAAGAAAGCAATTCTTCTTGAGTTTTCCTGTATAAAAAAATTTATGAAGACGAAAACCCCAAAAGATGAAGATACCAAAATTATAATCAATTTTCTTCCACAATGACAACCTAAGTAAGGAATAAAAGAAACAACTCTTTGAAAATTTTTCTGAAAAAAAAAATCACATACTCTGATTAATCCTATGTCTGATATATATTACACTTTATCACCAGTATGTACTGTCAGGTTTCTTTCTTACTACATTGATTAGGAAATATTTTATTTAGTTTAAAATTTGTATATTAGACAGTATAGCCCCGTGCTATTAGATATTGCCATTTACTTTTGTTCCCTAGGTACACTGAATCAAAGAGATGTCTCATTTTCATCTATGCCACCATTCTTTCCTACCGCTTTAGCAGATTGTTGTCATTCCCAGACGTGCAAAGAATGAGGTCATGCATGTACATTAGTCAAGGCTGCTATGAACTTCTGTATAGCATTCAGATAAAATTAGTAACAGTAGAGCAAATTATGTAGTAAAGTTTACTGAGCAACTGAACCTTCTTCCTATATCAGTTCCAAGAAGTAGTTCAATTGTTATAGAACTGGTTACATAAAAAAACCTAGATAGCAAACATTATTTTCTGTTGTTTTGTTTCACACTTGAGATAACTAAATCTGACTCAAAGCATTTTGTGATGGCATTCATTTTCACTTCACTTCCCAGACTGAAGCACAGGCTCCATCCAATATTGCTATGACTTCGTTTTAAGTAATTCCAATTTCAGAATTCCACACAACCATTAATTAAAATTATAACTATGGAAAAATATGTATTTCAGTTTCTTGACTTTCTGGAATACACTTTTTGCAGCCAGCTCAGGTATGTTAAAGCAGAATATGACTTTAAATGGCCACCCCTATCCTGTCCCAATAAACTCTCCAAACAACAGTCAGTGAGGTTGTCAAAACCTGTTAGAACACTTGTTCCTTCTAATTTCCATAATCCATAATCTATGATAACCTACAATTACCAGGCTAATGAAGCAAACTAAATCTTGACAACTGACTTGTAAATTAAGCAGATGATACTATTCTCCATCTGACTTACAGTGACTACTCCTTAACCCACAGCAATAGGAAGACAGAGGACAGTAAAAGCAGAGTAAACTGGAGTCTGGCTGTTTGCAATGGCTCATCCCCAGCACAGGCCACAAAGACTGAAGAGGCCTCAGCATAACCTGTTATCCTCATAAGCTCCCTTCACTTATCCTTAAAAAATTCACTCTGTCAAATGAGGATGAAGGACAAAAATCAAGGCAAAATGAAAAATCAAGACAACTGGAAGGAGGAGAAAGAGTG
>NW_010337729.1:3308-6493 GCF_000700745.2 Antrostomus carolinensis | reverse complement strand
GAGTGTTAGAGAGAAAAGGACCATAAAGGAAAAGACCAAGTACATGGATTAAAGCAAGCGTGGTAGAATTTTTTTTTTCCTAAGAGTGTAAAGTAATAAGGGCTGGTTAAGTACAACCAATTTTTTTTCCCCACTTTTAAATATTAGTTCTTAGTTATAATTTTCACACCACCAAATGGACTGAAGGCATTTTTCAAACATGAAGGGGAAGAGTGACCTTTTACAGACTACTGGCATGACATTGCTAACGGCTGGCTTGTCCTAAGAATGTGTATGTGTCCCGTTGATTCTAATGGCACCACTCAGATGAAAAGGTTTATATAAACGAATACAGGTTGGAATACCTGAGTCTTAATTAGAAAATAACATAATGAGACAAACAATGAAGCAAGTTAATGAGTACTATAAAACATTTTCAGTTTATATTTTTTCCCTAATCTCTTATTGTAAGGGTAAGAAAAGAATCATCTGCTCTGCTAGAAATTTCAAACATCCTTTTCTTAAAACAGCAGATATGCTGCTATTTAGTTCAAAGTCTTTTCATACAAGCCAGAAGATTCAAAGATCCATTAATCCTAAGGATTTTGAAAAATATTTGTTTGCTTCTTAGATTTTGTATTCCAATTTTTCATTCAACTGTCTTTCTGATTTAATTTCCAACCTACTTAAATAAAATAATTTTCAAATATTTGTATATATTTTAGTAAAGGCTAGAAGCATATCTTTTTTTCTTGTAAGAAAATATTATCCCTGACATCCTTCTTATGGAACAAAGAGCAAAGGAGAAATTACAGCAGCTATAAATCAGTTTCGTGTTTTTGATAATTTAATACTTTTTTTCACAGGTTGCTTTCTCTGGCATCCTCATAACAACTCAGTTGGCATGCAGCTTTGCAATCAATCTCATCTCTTCCTCCACTCTCTCTTCCTTCCCAGTATCATATACTTAAAAGGAATTTAGATTCCAATAAGTGTTTTGCCAGGTGTACAATCCAAAGACTCATTTTTTAATCTCTGACATTCACATGATCCCGATTCTACAAATTAAAAATTATTTCATTCTTTTACTGTATGGACAGAGCAATTAATACTATTGTAGCATTAGTAACTCTAAGTGTCTATGCTGATGAGCTAACTTAATGCTTTGGCAGGGGATAATAGGGTAATAAAGCACAAAGGAATAATCTTACTCATGTCTCTCTGGTATTCTGACAATTGCACAATGTTTTAAAGCTGCTTCCTGCAAAGCCACCAAAGAAAAAATTACTGTGGTCGTCAACTACACAGATGAGGGAAATGTCCATGGCTGTGTCAGTCATTTTAATGAGTGGCAGGAGGAGGAAAAGTGGAGGAACAAATTAAAAACAACAGTATTTTTCTTACTTCCCCCTAACAGAAGAAAGCGAGAATAGTTGCAATTTCATTTGCTTTTAAAGCACAGCACTTGGGTAATAAACGTCCCCTGCAAATGTGCTGAGCAAACACCTCTGCATTCATCAATATGCGGGATCTGTTTATTGCCTCATAAACTTGGAAGCAAGTGATATTGTCTCTTAAATCAATGGCTACGTGGACATCCTAGGCACCGTAGGAGAACAGTACATCCAGACAATGCTGATACTTAAATTAATGGTTCTAGTAATGACTGAAAGGTGCTTCGTCACTACTAAAAAAGTTAGACATAGATTAAAAGTATGCTTAGGACACAACGTATATATGCTGTGATAGGGATGTGAGTATGTGTGTGTCTCATTATAGTTTTTATTGCTTTGGCATAAAAACTTACTACTCCATGCAGTCTTGATTTAAATGTGGGTTGAGCTGCCAGTATTAATAGGGTCAAACTTGTTTTAAGCCTAGATTATGCACAAACCCGGTTTCTAAACCTATGGGGAAGATGGCTTGGCTTGCGAATCTGTGTTAGCTTTATCAATTTCAAAACAGATTAAAGAGCCAATAATAACCTGAATTCCATGGCATCCATTATCTGAAGATGATTTATAAACACTACAGAATTAGCTGACATCACACTGTAAGTTTCTCGTCTGCACTGTCTCAAGCTGATCCTATCATCTTCCTTATCTGAAAGGAAAAGAATACACAGCTGGAAGGCATTGCTCCTGGTCTGCAACTGGTAATGTTCAGGGTAGCAAGTCAGTATAGGAGAAGCTGTGACAAGGATCAAGGAAGAGCTGACTGGTCAAGGACTGTGTTTCTCTTTCTATGTACTTGCAGCATCTATATTGCTTCCTGACCAGCTCTAACTTTACTAACTGCAGTCAAATGCAGTGGAATATGAATTAGACCTCCATGTAAACCAGCCATCTGACTATATACATGGTATATACATGGTCCCAGGCAAAGGTGGGTATCTTATGTTGCTGTTCATGCTGTTGAGGGAAACTAATTTAGAGGCAGTAGTATAGGTACATTTACACTTGCTGCTGTCACATCTTCTCAAGGCAATCATCCATGCTGCTAGAGCATCCCCCTTTTCACAGTGGAACAGCACAAAGGTAGTGAAGGAAAAAATATTCCTTCTCAGCTCCTCATCTTTTACCCCAGAATGATTTACAAACACTAATGAAGTACTAATACTACACTGTAGTGGGTGTTTCTCATCTGCAGATTGCTCCAGGAAGATCCTACCTTGTATATCTAAAAGAAGAACAGTACTGTCTTTGAAATCTTTTGTACATATTTATTTATGGAGTACTTCCTCCAGATAAGTTGCATTTCTGAACATCCTATGTACATATTTAGTGCCAGAACTTTCACTTCTGCAAGCAACAGTGTGCTGCTGATGAAGTCCCAGGAGAGCGCTGTACTCTTTACTAAGCCTATGTACAATTCTGATTTTAATCTTTAACTTCAAGTCCTCTTTGAATTAGCCATGTCCATTGGAGCATTAGAATTGTTTTTTAATTAGCAAAACTTCTTCTTTTGTTCAGGTAGCTTAAGATCTCAGTGGGCTTTCTTCAAACTATGGAAAGCAAAAATCTGTTTTCATTAAGTGAAACTGTTAGCTGCAAAAGGTAAATATCCTGCTAGACTTCAGACCTCTCATAATATAACAGTTTTTTGTTTTTTTTTTTTTAAAAAAGGTAATTTCTGGATAAAATCCATAATAGCCTAATTTAGAGTTCAGATTTTTTTTTAATGACATTGTTACTAGCATTCAAGCA
>NW_010337729.1:2269-3256 GCF_000700745.2 Antrostomus carolinensis | reverse complement strand
GCGCTCAGAAAGAGTGTAAACCAGCTGAATAGCCTTATACCACTGTCTTCTATAGTGTTAAGAGGTAATAGTGAACAGAAAATTAAGCATACATATGTAACATAACACAGTTGCAATGAAGCATAGCATTATTTCGGGCTGCCTGTGCAAAAGCTGTGCATCACTGAGCCACGTCTTAATAGCCCTTTCTGCGTAGTTCTGTTGTAGCCTGGCTAGAACACTAGGTATATGTTTGATTTAGCATGTTGGTAGACTGCAGCTGATAAAATAAAGCAAATCCAGAAAAGGAGAACAGGAAGATGAACTAGCACAGAAAAAATAATACATTCAAGTATAGGCAACTTAGTGAAAGAGTAACTGAGATGAAATATAACAAGTTGTAAATGTTTATAGGATGTAAGTGCTCAGGAGAAAGAAAAATTACCTTATTGTAAAGCAAAGACAAAACAAGAAGAAAATATTAGGAATAATGGAGTATGTTCCCAGAAGGAGTAACAGAAGACCTATCTATTGGTAATTTAAAATAGTTTTGACAAGACAGTAGAAAATTAATATCAAATACTGTTTTCTGTTACCAGGATTTGGTTTTGGTGATATAAAATCTTCTCCCTCTTGCTGCCTCTCAGGGAATGAAATCAGTGCTTCATTAGTGCTTTCTTACTACGGAGAAGAAAATAATAAATTTCTATTGCTTAGTGAAGCAGTACCCTAATATTTGTATTTCTGCTTGGAGAAGCATTGCAAGGGTTTACAGTTAACAGGTGAACTGGAGTTTTTCACATTAGTAGAGCTGCCCGTGTTGTTGTCTTCTCATCCTGGAGGCACTCTTGGAGCTCACAGAAGGTGAGTACTGTAAATGCTGAATGTTTAAGAACTGCGTATGTCTCATGCTTTTTGAAAACAAAATATATTTTATAGCTACAAACTGAACAGATGCAAAGCTATGACAATATTGTGCCAGGTTCCCAAGCACAAACACAGAATACC
>NW_010337729.1:0-2243 GCF_000700745.2 Antrostomus carolinensis | reverse complement strand
CTTTCCTGTCACAACCCTCAGTTCAATCCACTTGATACAACAACCTCTGCTTTGCCTACAATGGTTCTAACTGAGTCGTCATTATATGTATCCTCCTTTTCACTTCATCTGCAGTCCCTGACAACTTTGATGCTCATCTGTTCCTTTTACGGTCCTATCTGGACATGCTTTCTCCTCCACTCTTTCAGCCACGGTCCTTTCATGATCTTGCTCTACCTGTAGTTTCTCTGTCACTCTTGCCCTGGCATTCATCAGCTTTCCGTGTTTTCTCCACTGATGCTTTTTTAAACCACCTGAATTAGATACATTCACACAGATGGCATTCAGTCAGCTCCCTTTTAATCAGAAACTAGCCACAGTTAGTCCCATAGAAGTGGATGTGTTGCCTTTGACTTCAGTGAGGCCAGGATTTCAAGCTTACACTTCTCATATTTCTTGACTGTCTCAAAAGCAGGAAACTATGAAGTCCCTAGGCAGTACAAATACAATGATTTGTGCCATGCAAAAATCTTGCCTGGTTATAAGACTATTACTTGCTTGGCTTTTCAGTACTACAAGAATACTTTGGCAGACTTTCTGCTAACATTAACAAAAGTTAGATAAATAAGGGTTTGGTGCTCAGGGATGCTTTATCATTCTGTAATGTGTCTCGGTGTATCTGTGTATTCAGCCAGAAGAATGTTGGCCATGTTCCTGTCTCATTTCTAAATGTTGGCAAGCTAACTGTAATCAAGGTATTCCTTTTAAAAGGATTGATTTAAGGCTAAATGGAGCTCTCTACTCCTTGCAGCTCCAGGTCCTTCAAAAATGAGGGGACATTGAACTTGGGAATAGAAGTAGTAGCACTGCAGTTTTTCCCCCACTACCCTTATTTTCTACACTTTTTCTATATTCTTTATTGAAATCTTCCCTTCCCTCCTCTTCTTTTCATAATTGTTACTCTGCCTTGTTCTTCTTCCTGCTTGAAGGCTCTGTAATATTCAACCCTTTTCTCTTCTTTCATGATGTCTGATTTCTCCTTTCTCTGACCATAGCTACCATCATCTTATCTCTTTCTCTAACCTTGAAGGAAAGATTAAGGGAGAAGACTAGAGTCAATAGATGCTCAGTATAAAAAACTGAAAAAGAGTGGTTCTAACTTAATCAGAGAAAGAAGAGAATGAGAGGATAAAACAAAAGTGGCTGAGAACACCCAAAGAAAGAGGATTGAAAATAACACCTAAAGGAAGAAAGCAAAGAGGAAAGGAAACAAAAAAAAGGAAGGAGAAGTGATAGAAGTGGGGGCTGTAATTAAAGTTTATCTAGAAGAAACCGTTAAACTTTATGCAGAAGGAAAACAAACCCCATAAAATGTAGGAAAATCATGGTGCCCTCCTACCGAACAAAAGAAAAGGGATAGGAGGAAAGAAAGAAAGAGGTAAGGAAATAAAAGTTCAAAGTTGTTTCATTGCATTGTGTTTCAGAGTTTGATGGAAAAGTTACATATACAAGACCCATACAAAATAATAGGCATGTATAAAATCATAAAAGATTTAAGTACTCTTTATGTAAACCACACATACGATTTTGTCCCTGATTCAACACAGTACTCAAGCACTGGCTTAATTCCCATGAAGTCAAGCAAAACTAAGTATTTTACTCAAGATGAGCCTAAGCTCCTCTCAAGTTACTCAGGATATGTCGATTGAACACCCTGCACTGAGGGTTTAAGATTTGCCTTGTTTGAACACAAGAGCCATCTCAAGGCTTCTCAGTTATTTTAGCAAAACAAGGAAGTAGGAAAGGGCTAGAAGGAAAAGGTGGAGCTGGGGTGGATAGTTGAGGGTTCAACTTGCTGCTCATGTAGCCTCAGGGCGTCAAAATTACTCTTTCCTTCTTCCTCCCAGCAGCACCTTTTACTCCAGTGTCTCTTTGGTGGCCAATCTTACTGTCCAAAGTTCTCACACAGTGGAAGTAGATGGCATTTTACTACTATACAGTGACTCTAGCCATCTGCTGCTATGGTTCAGCCATATGCAGTGTTACTGCTTTGGTTTCCTGTGTGTTCTCCTCCGGCTTTTGTTCCATGAACCAACAGAAAAGCTGTTCACTGGGTCTGTGCACCATGTCTGACAGTCCTGGGGAGCACTTACTGCGCTAACACAGAATTTAAGTTAACTGGATCCTTATCCAGCTGAGAACTAACTCAGTTTCATTTTCATCCTTATAGCAGTTTGTGATAGTTTCACTTGGCTAGCCCTTGG
>NW_010337728.1:7630-8240 GCF_000700745.2 Antrostomus carolinensis | reverse complement strand
AAAACCTTGCCATGCAAACCCAATACAAAATTAAAGAAAGATAAAAAACCCCACCAGCTTCAAGTTCCTGAAGCATTGCTAAGGAGACTCTGAAGATGAATTAATACTAATGAAATAATGAGATGAGCAAAAGTAATTCTTATCAAACTGGTTGGCAACTCCTATTCTCCACAGTGTCATAAATCCCTCAGACTCTACTTTTTGTCTGTCCTGGATTTGATAGGATAGAGTTAATTTTCTTCTTAGTAGCTAGAATAGCTGTGTTTTAGTTTCAATGTAGGATTTATTATAAGAATAATGTTGATAAGGTATTAATGTTATTAGTTGCTTCTGGAGCCCAAGTTCACCGTGTTTGTCTGGTTCACAGCTGCATTAGGACTGGGTGGGAAGAAGCATAGTAAATAACAAAACTTAAAACTGGTATTTGGATATGTCAATGGGATATTCCATGTCATATCATGTCATGCCAGTATATTAACCAGGGATGACCAGAAGATGGGGGTATTATCTGGGGGATCACTCGGGCTTGCTCTTCTGGGGTTTCAGTTTCAGGACTCTCTTGGCTCCATGATCACTGGCTGGGACAGGCCGGGGCTTGGGCAGCCGGGGG
>NW_010337728.1:0-7612 GCF_000700745.2 Antrostomus carolinensis | reverse complement strand
ATGTTCTGTTATTACTGTTATTATCATTATTTTTTTTTTTAATTAGTAAATAGCTTTTATCTCAACCCATGAGTCTCTTTGCCCTTTTCTTTTCAATTCTCTCCCCTACTCCCTGGAAGGGGTAGGGAGAGTGAGAGAGCAGACTGTGTTGGCTGCAAACCAATAGGGAGAAACCACCACATTGTCTCAGTCCAAGGACCCTTCTACTTAGTCTTATATGGCTTTTTTCTGACTTCACCCACGCTACTTCAGTTCCAGAAACACTTGAGTTGGGTGGCAAGAAAATATGTTCTTCAAAGCCACCATAAACTCACCTTGCACTAGAGCCTATTTTTTTGTAATATCAGGACAAAGAATATGAAAGTTTTTGACACTGTGTTCACCCCGCTGGGAACCCCCAGTTGTCTCAGAGAGAGAGACTAAATTAACTACTATATTTTTATTGCTCATAGACAATATAATTTACAAAAGTCTTCAGGTTTCTTAGCCAAGATTATTTGCAAAGAACTATGTAGAATGCCTCAAACTTGTTGACTGGATAGTTATTAAATTGGCTTCCATTACAAAAGATACTGTAGAAGAAAAAGCACAACTCTGTATGATTTAACTTTCTGTGAATACAGAATACAGACATGGACAGGACTTTTGTGATTTTAGCACACTTTGGCTTTGGTAAAGGAGGCATATTTTTTTTATATCATAATTATTTTAAATAGAAATTTAAAAAATAATGCAAGACTGTGTAGAGTATGGCTGTTTTTTCAGTTAAGAGGGCTATTAGCATACCAAAAATGACCACTGAACATGACAGCATGATAATTTTAATTTCAATTTAATCAAAACCTTATGGAAGACAGAAAAAATATAAAGAAAAAGTATTCTATAGGAAACAGATCTTAGTATTATGCACATAACTTTTTTTCTTCAAGAAATTTTTATGTGCTTGTTTGAGTACTGAGGTTGTGAAGCTAAGCCATAAATTACTCTGTAGACAATTAAATGATCCTTCTGGGAATTAAATAGGAACAAAGGGAAGTAAACCACTGTAAGAGTTTTTTCTAAGTAAATCAAAATGAATTAATGGGTCTTCAGCATTCTGAAATTAAGCCCAAGTGAATTGCTATTGTTGGAGCTGGTATGAAGAGTTATGTAGCATTTTCTCATTTTATTAGAATTAAATAAAAGATGCCAAACCTTAATGAATTTAAATACTGATGTAACGGAGTTTCTGTGAGAAGGAAGGCGCTCACTGAACAATTCCCTTGTTTACTTTATCTGAAAAGTCCCACTCCTAATATGATGGAGGAAATATCCATATGTCATTAACAACACTGTAATGCTGAAGATGGCACTGTAAAGTATGAAAATCTTCCAACTCTGTAAACAAACTGATTAAAAAGCATAACAGTGTGTATAATAAGGCAACTGTAAACCTATAACTATTGCCTTATTATAAATTTATATGTTCTTATATACAGTAGCATGTTGACTACTAAGTAATAATCGGCTATTATTCCTGATTCAGCAAAGGAAAAAGGGTAGATTTCTTTTTTATGTTAAAGAATGTGTCATGTACTTACACATTTATCCACTGCTGAGTTTTATTGTATTGTTCTAGAGATAATAATCTCAGTCATGATTATTAACCTATCAATTGAGTCGGCTGTTTCTGTGAGCCGAGAAAAGAAAACCAGAGGAAGGCTAGTTCCCTAGATCCTGGTGTCCCCAATACCTCCACATGCCTTCTCCTTTCATCCATGTGTTGGTTTAATGAGGTCAAAACCTCAGCTGGTGATTCCATTGCTGTGTAGAACCTCACCTGGAGGAGACAACAGCCACAGACTACCTAGGTAATGCACCACTGCCGATGTTAATTTATAAATAGATCTCTATTGATTGTGAGTAAAGCTGAGTTCAATCTAGTGTTCTCCATAAACTTATTTTATGTTTATTACCATGTTAATTACCATCTTCTTAGAAATTCCATGATACAGTCCAAAGATAAGGCATATTCCCAGTTCCGTGTTTGCTTGGTCTTCATTTTTGTCTTCTTCCCTCAGCCCCACTCCTAATTTGCACTACTAAAGAGAACACATTTAGTCCAATTTCAGGAAGGGGAATTGCAAAAATCTTATTCAAATGTACATCCTGATTCCCTTGTCTAATTTTTACTTGGGTGCTTTTTTTTGTTAAGACAGCAGGAGTTTTTGTAATTGAAAACAGAATGAAGACCTTAAAATGCACCTTCACATCTCCAGAAAAGAAGAAATGCTGTAATGCTCTTATGATTTTCAGTGTGTGTTTCTGTGACACTACAATATTCTATGTAGAAACACATTTGTATGATAGCCCTGTCAATAATCTATTAGTTATTCGTCTTCCCTTTCTCATCTTCCATCCTTAAGCATCTTTGAATTTTTCATTTTTGTTAAGATAAACTACGGAAAACTTTTAAAATGCTATAGCATCTCAATTAAGTCTGCCATTCTTTTTCTAATTTTAATGTTTTGATTTTGTTTGAGTTGGAAATTGCCATGGAGCTACTAAAATATTTCTTATACTACCATTTCATTCTATATTCTTGCAATGAGAACACTCTTTAGTGCTAATCATTATGAAAATAGTCGATATAATTTGTGACCAATAATAAGGATAGTTTTAGGCACTGAGTATTTGAAAATAATGAAACTATTAATTAGTGTCTTCACCTCGTCACAAATTTGGAAATTGTACATGACAATTTATATTCAGGATCTAAACTTCTTGAAGAAAAGTTAAAGACTGCTCAGGCCTAATAAGAGAAGATATAGCACCAGTCTCCTGTAAGTCTACATAGATTAGTAGCTGGCTGAGAAAAGCTGTTACAGAAAATATTGCCAAGTAATGATTAGACTTGTGCCCCAATAAATGTTAGCTTTAAAGATAGTTACTAAGCAAATCCACGAGAAATATAATTTAAAAAAAAAAATGTAGGTGCTAGTTTCACAATAAATGTCAAAAGTTTTTCTGTAGCTGGTAATTTTTCCTGCTCTGTTTTCTCTTTTCAGAATAGATCAATAAATCTTCTGGAAATACGACATTCATATGTATTTGTAAAACAAACCCTTTCTTGTTGTAACTCTATTGACTTCAATAACACAAGAGAAGAACTTGTTACAAAATATTTAGCTCAGAAACGATGCTATTAATTTATAATAAATATGCTCTATGCTATATGAAAATTTGAATTAATGTACTTAATTTTACATATTAATATATCTATCCATGTTCCCACTTTGTATTTTATACACAAGTTACAGAGATTTTCCCAAATGAAAGGATAATATTAACTGGCACAAAACAAATGACACAGAGGGTCTGTATTCATTACAGATTTTATCAGTAAAATATAAGTCTATGTTATCAAAGCAGTTTATTATTATCAGACGTTTGTTGTATAGTTGGGCTGAATAACACAACTGACCCAATTTCCATATTTTTCATGGAACATAGCAAGAATATTTTAATACTTACCTTTTTTTCACCAAGGTTCTTTTACTAAAAGGGATAAAGTGCTAACCTGAACGCTCTATGAAACTGTATTTGTGTCAGCAGGATTATATCCAGGATACACATAGTCTTTATTCAAAGGTATTCATTAAACTTGTTTAAACAGATTCAGACACCTAAATTTGGACACTTACATGAAAACTGTGTCAGAGCTCCTACTATAGCCAATGGAGATCTAGCTGATTCAGAGTACAGAGAGGTTTTCAGCTCACTGGAAATGAAGTTCAGCTTCTGGATTCCACTGACTGTACTGATCAGGTGTGCATTGAACAAGCTGTCATTATAATTAGGGTAACATTAAATCTACTACGCATAAAGCCTGAATGTCATTTAATGCACCTTAGGACATCTGAGACTTCTACAAGATCTGTCAGGTATCATAGTTTCCAGTGAAGACCCACTTCTCTCTGGGTCAGCAGCTGGAGAACATACAGGGTATTCTGGAGGATCTAAACGTCACTAGATACTACCATATAGGCAATTCAGTAGGGTTTCAAGCTCACATGTAGATCTATGTGTAGCTATACCAAGATGTCTTAATATGCAGTGAATCACACCTGTAATGTCACAGTAACAAAGAATTTGTAATAGAGAATATAAATGAAAAATACAGTGTGTTTAAACTTCCCTTCCCCTTCTCCTTTTAAAATACATGTTCACAAGCTCTTTAAGGGCTTATCCAATTAATTTGGGTTTATTAATGATGGGAAAACATTTATTTATAGCAATTTAGTCAGGATGATCTCTCTCATAGTTAAAAATGGCATAGCTTAATGGAATTCAAAGAGTTCAACAGGAATGGGTTTACTTTATCTAACCCATAAACCTTTTCATATTGTCCATTGGTACGTACCTTGTATGAGAGAGAGGACAAGTACACTGTATTCCTTCTATATCTTCTCTTAAGTTGCAAAAGTAGGTACCTAGCCTCTTTGATAGCTAGAGGCACTGGGTTGGCTTATTTTCTAATAGCTCTAGGCAGATTTTCCTTCCACCAGTTTGTGTATACATTTTTGTGTGTTAAACTTCAGCTACCACAACACCATGTGGCAACACATTCCATTGAATGTGTGTTACCTGAAAATACACATTGTCTTGTTTTGAGTTTATGTCTGATTATTAAATATTGCATCACTAGCTCTGGTGCTGACACAAATATTTTAGCAAATATATTGTTTCTGCCTCTTTCTGAATGGTCACATTTTCATTGTATTCATCACCTTTTTCAGATGAATCAAGGTCTATCAAGTCAACAGTGAAAGGCAGAAAAATGGGGTAATTATCAGCTGTCCAGTTTCACAGAAGAATTAGTTAATATTTTCTAGAAAATTGATCCTTTTCAAAAAGCCACTGAAATTCAACCTTCAAAAAGAATCTCTTCCAGCTGATGAACCTAGTCCTGCCTTCCCATCCTCCTCATCATACTGTTATGGGTGAAACACAGTAAATTACAACACATAGTGGATTTGAGGCTTATTTAAGAACCAACTATATTAGAGCTTTTAACTTATTTGATTATATCACACTCTTATTTGTTCATGCCCTCTAAATCCCCAGTGCTTGCTCTCAACTTCCCTTTCCCACAGGAGGATTGCACCTGCCCCAAGAAGGGTAAGCAGAAAGTCATTTTAGTTTGTATTGTGTATCTGCTTAAACTTGCCAGTCTTGGGCTTTAATAGTCAAAGTTGCTGGACATCCTCCAGCATTGTTCTCCAGAAGATCTCTGTATCTTCTTCCGCTTCAAGGATCTTTCTTCCATTCAGGACTTTCTTCTTTCCAGGCCCCCTTCTTCTTTGTAGGAACCTTTCTTACCCCAACTCTTCTTTCTGGTTGTAAACCCCATGGTTTTCTCAGTCTAAACCATTTATGTTCAGAAGTACAACACACAATCAGCCTTCTAATCTTTAGTTCTTCTCATGTCTCTTTGTTAACTGGAGGATTCAGGACAAGTTACTTTTGCTTTATCAAGGTGTTACAAAAATTTACAGTCAGACAGTCAGTACCAGTCACAGCCAGCAAGTATCAGACCTCTCTTTGAGAGTTCAAAAGCTCAATTTTGGAGTCTCTCCCATCCACACACATACACAAACATGCACCCTGCTGCCTGTTAGCACTCACAGTTTAAACTATTTTTCACTTCAAACACATGCATACAGTCCTTGTGTGCATTTCTTAAGTCCCTGAACATCTACTTCTCCATTCAATTAAATTAATTTTTATGGGAAAAGTTGCTTTGCTATCTGGTTCATTGCTAAACACCATACTTACCACCCTCAGTGGGTATCCGTGCATGAGTATACTATGAAAATAATAATATTCTTTTTGCTTTGACCGTGACACTTAATGATTGTAACAGCTGCATCAGTGTAACTAAGTGATATCATTCAATAGGAGCAGAACTATAAAGTGAAATGGTATTTTGCCCAGTGTTTTGCCAATTAACGGGGTTCAACAGAAAGGACACCAACACCAACCAAAAGAGTAAACTTATTTTAATGATTATCTTGGGGTAATAAAAAAAGAAACAACACAGTAAACAAACAGAATAAGCCAAATATACTGCTAAGCAACAACAGAAGGTTAGGCGATGCATCTAATTATTACTACATAAAGTTAGCGATAGTGATTAAGAAAGATATATCACCCACTGCCCTATTTGCCATCATCCAGTCTTGCAGTTGCTGGGGTGTCCCGGAGCAGCAAGGGTTTGGAAAACCTCTCCCCGGCAATTGGAAAGTCCTACGTAGTGCATCCACACACAGACAAGGCCACCAAAGAATCGCTGCACGGGGGTCCAGCTTTATAGTATTCAATTACCAAACTCAGCAAGTCAGGATGACTTGCATTTTTCTTTGTGCGGAAACATCTGGCACATCTTCCTCCAAACTGGATTCCACCCAAAGCCTGGCCAGGGCCTGGGGAGGAACCCATGGGATTATTTCTATTCTTGTGGTCTTAACCACATGTTTCTCAACTGATATCTGTCAGGTCTCACCATCTATTTCAGTTCTTGTCTTAACCTCATGCTTTTCAACTGATATCTGTCTGGTTGCAAATATTATTACATTTGCTGATGGCTGTTAAAAAGTTGCTGATTGCTGTTGCACTATAAATGTTATAGAAAATATAATCTTTACAGTGTCTGTCTGGAGGTCCACAAAAATCAGCTAACACAGAGACATAATAACTTGTAGAGGGTACTTTTTCACAGGCTACTTCATAGGACTGTCTCCTAGCTCCAGGGCTCAATGATAGATTCTCACTGAATCCAAACCACATGTCAGGCAGAGATAGGTAATATTTCCCCCAGGCTTCAGTTTACCTTGAAATGAAACTAGGCCTGCAGGAAAAGACTGAAGTTCAGCTATAGAGAATTGACGGAGCTGATTCCAGAGAATGAATGCTTCCATAGAGACCTTTTTCCTGGTCCCAAGTTCATTCTGTTTCAAAATTTGCCAGCTAGGACTCAAATACTACAGTGAAAAGTTTCCAGTATCCAGTATAAGTATACTCCAGTTTCCAATTTTTGGCCTGGAAGTTGTTCTTTTTCTGAATAGTGCTGATATTTATATGTATGTTCCTTCCAGGGGGGAGTGTGCCATGACGGAATACTAGGAGATTAAATTCTGACAATAGTCTTGATGTCCTAAAGGACTGATAGGTTTTGAATTCTCTAGCTTCAAAAATAAACTAAGCTCCTGTTTTGGAGTTGGAGGAAGGCTAAGGTTTGATTTATAGCTTCAGGGGCAATTTATCTTTTTGCCTTTTTAAAGGTGAGCCGCACAATTCTCCAAAACTGAATCTTTAAGGTAACTTCCAAGAATCCTTGATTACTTTGCTTGATCCACTGTGCTGAAGGTGGTTGTATTTAGTTTCTGATGTGCAAGATAGCAGTGTCTTTACAGCATTTCAAGACAATGTAGATTGAAATGGACTGTACAAATTTCCAATAGTAATACGATAGGGTGCAAGCTGCAGGTAACATTAAGAATGACAAAAATTTGCTACTCTCTTTGTCTTTTATTTATATTTTGGATTCTAAGTATTTTATATATTTTTTATA
>NW_010337727.1:0-9096 GCF_000700745.2 Antrostomus carolinensis | reverse complement strand
AGAATGTTCTGGGATCTGTGATCTCTCACCCTGAGGTCTTGTCTATCTCCTTGCTTGGTGCTGGAGCCCCTCCAGGGTGGATGTCCATGAGCACCAACTCACCTGGGCTGTAGCCTGGACAGTGAAATAGATGGTTTTGGAGGTCTCCACGTCAGGAGTTGACATCTTCTTGGGGTCATCTTGCTGGGCATTAGAAACACCCTGCAGGAGCATCTGGGGAAAAAGGGGTTTAAAAATGTTTCCAGGACTCAGAGGTGGTGAAAGGATCTCAAAGGCCTGGATGAAGCAAAGAGGACAAGTTTGGTGGGGCTGGGGACAGAGACCCTGCACTGGGAAGTGCAGGCAGGTGGCTGTGGCCACACCAGCTGCTCTTGGGTCAGCCCCAACGTTGACACATCCCCTTCAACTTCCCAGGAGGAACCAACAAACAGACCCCAGGGTTGTCCAGCTGCTGTTCTTCCTCTTCATCCTCACCACATGGCCCACAGGCCATCTCCATCCCATACAGGGACCCACCCCCAGCAACATACTGGGAGGATGAGGATGAACCTCCATGAACTCACCTGCTGGGATGGGCCAACTTGGGCGTAGACCGTCGTGTAATCTGCTCCAACCTCTGCAAGGAGAAAAAAGTGGAAGGTCAACGAGGGAACGGGGGGTTGTGGTGGATCCCATTCCATGGCCCACAGTGCTGTCATGAGGATGCTCCTTGGTGAGGATGCTCCTTGGTGAGGATGTTCCTTGGTGAGGATGCTCCTTGGTGAGGATGTTCCTTGGTGAGGATGCTCCTTGTTGAGGATGCTTCTTGGTGAGGATGTTCCTTGGTGAGGATGTTCCTCACCAAGGGTTGGAGGGAATCCTGGATCAAAGTCTCCCAAGCTCAAATAAAAGCCCAGCTATGCAGGAGCTGCAGCCCCCAGCAACCCCTCAGAGCTTCTGGAGGTGTTTGCTGTGGGTTTAAGTTGAGAGGAACATGACTTCTCATCCCACCATCCCTCCTGCCCTGGCTGCTGCAGGAGCAGGGTGCTTCCTTCCAGCAGCAGTTGAAGGGACTTAGTGGCAAAAAATCATCTTTTAGGAATTTATTTATTGAAATAGAAGATCCTCAGCTGCTTTCAGAGGACAATGAGCATTTCTTTCTCCTTCAGACGTTGCCACCACTGCAGCGAGCGTTAGCGTCAGCTCATTCTTCAGCTCATCAAACGGAGTGAAGGAAAGAGGATTTAAATCTTCCCTAATCCCATTTGGGGTCTAAATTTCATTTGCTTTTTATTTGAAGAGCTTCTTCCAATCCCTACAGAGGAAAAGTCACACCAGGGTTCAGGGAGAAGCTTTGCCTGTTGGTCTCAATGGAAGAGTTGGATCCAAACGATGGATCTTGGTGTTTGATGTGTCCCTGATGTCCTGCTCGGGCACTGAGAAATGCAAAACACCAGGCAGGGACTCCCTCGTTCCTGTCAGTTTTATTTCAAGCTCATAGAAACCACCAACCATGGATGTGAAAAGCAAAACCAAAGGTCAGTGAGATCCCTGATGGATATTGGCTCAGTTGTAGCAGCGATGGGCACAGCAACACAAGAAGGACATGGACTTGTTATAACAAGTCCAGAGGAGGCCACGAGGATGATGCGAGGGCTGGAACAGCTCTGCTGTGAGGACAGGCTGAGAGAGTTGGGGCTGTTCAGCCTGGAGAAGAGAAGGCTCCGGGGAGATCTTATAGCACCTCCCAGTACCTGAAGGGGCTCCAGGAAGGCTGGGGAGGGACTTTGGCCAAGGGCAGGGAGTGACAGAACAAGGGGTGATGGCTTGAAAGTGGCAGAGGGGAGATGGAGATGAGATGTGAGGAAGAAATTCTTCCCTGTGAGGTTGGTGAGAACCTGGCCCAGGTTGCCCAGAGAAGCTGTGGCTGCTCCTCCCTGGAAGTGTTGAAGGCCAGGTTGGATGAGGCTTTGAGCAACCTGGTCTAGTGGAAGGTGTCCCTGCTGCTGGCAGAGGGGTTTGGAACTGGATGATCTTTGAGATCCCTTCCAACCCAAACCATTCCATGATTCTATGTCCCATCACAGAACATCCCTGAATATCGGAGAGAGGAGATGGGAACTGCTCCAGTGGTCTCATCTTCCACCAGCTTTCTCAGTTGGATTCATCCTGTGAAGCCCTGAGTCCAGCAGAGCAGATCCCAAAGCAATGCCAAGGGTCAGCTTCAGTTCTTGCAGCCACTGTCGTGCTGCTCCACCTCCACCAGGAACCTCTGATCCCCATCCCAAGGAACCAGGGAGAGCAGGCAGGGGCAGTTGCAGGCAGGAATTGCAGGTGACCCCCTCATTTCTTGTCTCTGCCCCCCAAGTTGTCTCTCACCAGCAATTGCAGGTGACTCAAATCTTCTTCTCCTCAAATCTTCTTCTCCTCTTATCTTCTCCTCAAACCCCTCTTGCTTTGCTGATCTCACAGTTGTGCTCCTGGCTGCTTCTTCGTGGGCTGGCATGAAGTTTTCCAGTCAGAGACTGAGGGAGAACATGGCATCAACCATCATGACATCACCTGGCATTGTCCCCTTTCATTCTCCTCCATGGGTGCAGGGGAGGCATTGGGGTCCCACGAGCTGGGGGATGCTCTGGTACCAACCCACGGTGGTGGATTGTTTCCCTCCTGATCTCAAATATGACCAGGTTATTCTCACCAGGAAAAAAGAAGGAGGGAGGGAAATGCTCAGGGTGGAGCCCCAAAGTCCTACCTGTGTTTGTAGCCTCAGCTGTGGGCAAATGGAAGATCCTCCAGCCTGGGGGAGAAGGGACACGGGGCTCCTGTTAACAGCAGTACCCACAGCAAAGCCCACGCAGCATCCCCAACTCTGGCTCTCATGGTCCCATGGGTGCTCAGGGAACAGGGCTGGCTGTGTCCTCCCTTCCCATGTCCCATCTCCAGCTCTCCAGGTCTACTGGGCTGGTTACCCACAGGAAAGCAACTCACCTTTGATGCAGACCATGAAGAAAACCAAAGCTAAAAGCAGGACAGCTACGATCACAGATGCAGCCACGATTCCAGCCTGTCTGCTGGAGTAGGTACCTTGAAAGAGAAGAAGGTCCAAGTAACAACATCCCAGAACGTATCTTCTACTTCCCAACATCAGAATGGGGGAAAACAGGCACGTTTCTGCTTCAACACCCCGTCCTTGTCTCACAGGGACCCTTATTTCCCCATAACACCCCCCAACACGGAGAGGAGACAACACACTGCACGAGGACGAGGGGCTTTGCAAACAGAGACCCCCACCCCAACCCCTCCATGGCCACAACTGCCCTTGCTGACATCCCTTTGCACTCTGAGGACCTCAAGGGTGGCTTTTGTGAGGCAGGAAAATCCCCACATGGGTTGGGGGCAGCAGGCATACATGGAGCCACACTCTCATCTCCAGCCCATCCTTGGGTTGGCCTCTCTGTTGCATGAATTGATTCCATGATTCCATCCCAAGCTGGGACTTTTTTGGGGACAAGCTTAGAAATGGTCCCTGAGTCCAAGAAGGACATGGAGGTGCTGGAGCGTGTCCAGAGAAGGGCAACGGAGCTGGGGAAGGGTCTGGAGCACAAGTGTGCTGAGTTCCCTTGTGGCTGAGGGAACTGGGGGTGTTGAGCCTGGAGAGAAGGAGGCTGAGGGGAGACCTTCTGGCTCTGTCCAAGTCCCTTGGAGGAGGGTGGAGAGAGGTGGGGGTGGGTCTGTTCAACCAAGGCCCAAGGGACAGGACAAGAGGAAATGGGCTCCAGTTGTGGCCAGGGCAGTTGAGATGGGATGTGAGGAAGAATTTCTTTGCTGAAAGGGTTCTGAGGCATTGGAAGGGGTTGCCCAGGGCAGTGGTGGAGTCCCCATCCCTGGAGATGTTCAAAAACCACGTAGACATGATACTTCAGGACATGGTTTAGTGGACATGCAGGTGAGTCTCAGTTGAAAGAGGCAAAGCCATGGGCAGTGGTGCAGTTCCCATCCCTGGAGGGATTGAAGAGTCGTGTAGACATAGTGCTGAGGGACATGGGTTAGGCGGGGACTTGTCAGTGTTGGGTTCATGGTTGGACTTGATCATCTTAAAGGTCTTTTCCAATCCAGGCCATTCTGGGATTCTGTGGACCCCACCTCCCCTCTGTAAATTCCCCAGGGGACACAGACAGCACAAGGACATGAAGAGCATTGCCCAGAAAGCTGGGACAACCCCCATGCACTGGTTTGGGAGGAGATGGATGGTGCTGGACTCAAGCTCCCCATCTCCCCCCCCTCCCCAGGCACGAGGGTCCGGGGTGGCTGGACACTGTTAGTGAGCTCGGGCACACTCAGACACGGAGGAGCGAGGCTGGACACGGACGGTTGGTTCAGTAGCTCACCAGTGCTGGGAGGGTGGGTTAAATTTTCTGGTGGCACCAGCAGCGTGAAGAGGGAAGAGAACAGGGAGAGAGGTAAGTGCCTCCACCGAGGGTCGATGTGTCTCTCTTTGCACAACTCAGATGAAAGTTGGAGCCCCACTGGAAGCAGGATATGACCCATCCCCACCACCCACCAGCCCATCTTCTCATGGTTCTCACCTGCACAGAGAGCAGCAGGTGATCTGACGGTGGAATTGCTGCTGCTGACAGGATTTTGCACCGTGCACGTCAGCAGCTGCTCCGGGGTTGACTCTTCCACCAATACCACGGGCCCTTCACTCAATGGCCAACCCCCCAAGCTCCAGCTGTAGGAGATGTTGCCAGAACCAGAGCCTGATGTCGTGGTGCAGTGCAGGGTGTAGAGGCAACTGTTGGCCGAACAGTTCTGTGCCGTGCAGGTCACCGTTGGCACCATCAGCTTCCCTGTGGGAAATGAGGGGCTGTCAAGAAACCCCTGACCCCATATTTATCACAAAGCCACCCCCACCAAGTAGCAGAAGGCACTTACTGTACACACGTAGGGTGAAGGAGGTCTTTACCCCCAGGATGTTTGCGGTGTAGGTACCAGCATCATCGATCTTCAGCTGGGAGATGGTGAGACCACGTTGGCACCATCAGCTTCCCTGTGGGAAATGAGGGGCTGTCAAGAAACCCCTGACCCCATATTTATCACAAAGCCACCCCCACCAAGTAGCAGAAGGCACTTACTGTACACACGTAGGGTGAAGGAGGTCTTTACCCCCAGGATGTTTGCGGTGTAGGTACCAGCATCATCGATCTTCAGCTGGGAGATGGTGAGACCACGGCCGTTCTTGGGGAAGGTCAAGCGTTGCTTGTAGCTCTTGTCAAAAAAGGTGGCTTCAGGAGGACTGCCGAATTTCACAGTCACGATGATGTCGTGAAAGCTCCAAGCTGCAGCTTCTCCATCCAGTCTTGGGTCCAGGAGGAAGGTGACGGAATCACCCACAGCTCTGATCAGCTCTGTCCCATCGCCAGCGCACACTGAGGAGAGAAGTTGGGCTGAAGGCAACGTGGATGGGGGAGAGGATGCGTAGCGAGCTTGGGGGTGGTTGGTGAGGAGGTAGAAGGGCTCAGGGAAGGGTCCTTGGACACAAAGAAGAGCCTCACCCCACTGGGATCACACAGCGTAATGTGACGGGCTGATCTGTGGGGGCCAGAGCCCCCCTGTGTCATCACACACAGCGGGTAAAGTCCTAGAATCCCAGACTGGGTTGGGTTGGGAGGGACCTCAAAGCTCATCCAGTTCCATGAGCCATCAGCAGGGACACCTTCCACTAGACCAGGTTGCTCAAAGCCTCATCCAACCTGACCTTGAACACTTCCATGGGTTCATCCAACCCCTCTGGGACATCCATGCCTGGATGGACACTGGATGAGGAGATCACCAAGGAATTGCTTCATCACAGTGTGATTGCAAGAATGAAGGCGTTGCTTTTTATTTTAAATAAACTACTTGTCTTTGAGGCTCTGGACTGAGGTCCCTCAAGAGGACTTGTGCTTTCAGATCCCCCAAAGGTTGGTGAAGGTTCTCCTGCAACTGTGGGACATTCACACCCCTTCCCACCTGCAAAGCAGCCTTGAGCTGCAAAATGAAATCACAAGGAGGAGGTTGCAATGACTCAGAAAGGTCAAGCACGTTTCCTTTCGTCAAGATCAAAAGGTCAAGCTCACCTACACCAGCAGGCAAGAAAATGGATGTCCTCTTCCCCAGATGTATGCCTACTTCTCCTCTCATCTCAGAAGGGGGAAGACATTTTCCTTCTTATTTTGGTTACTTCTCATTTAAAAAAAAAACAAAACAAAACAAAACAAAACCAATTCTGCCCAGTCTGGGCTGGGGATGGAGGTTCTTGGAAAGGGAACTGATCCTGGCTCAGCCAGACCCTGAGGTTGTCACCTCTCCCAAGGGGGTTCTGCATTTCTGGTCTCCCTCTTGCCTGACCCCATGGGGATGCCTCTGAGACATTGAGAAGAAGGATATCCGACCACATGGAGGGGAAAGCTGCTCATGGAGATAAAGTCAAAGAAGGAAATTCTACTGAAACAGCAGATGGAGACACTGGAGGGTTTCTGGAGACTGTGGGGAGGGGGGAGAAGCAACATCTCTGCCCCGTTTCCTCTGAGAAGAGGCACAAAGTGTCTCTTGTTCCAAACAACCCTAAACATGACAAAGCCAGCAGAGAAACCTCAGAGAGGACACGCAGGGGAACGGACCCTGAACACGGAGCAGAACAGCAAACTCAGCAGCTGGTGCACATCTGGCAACAGCTGGATGGAGATTGGGGTGGGGGCTGAAGCTGAGACCTGATGGATTCACTCATCAGCAAACAGGGACCACATGAGAGCAAGAGACCAGCAGCACCAGGTCGTGCTGGGCATCTTTCACCCTGGTTTACCCAACATCCTTGGGATAAATCCATCCCTGTGAAGCTGGACCTCCACCCCTGTGAAGCTGGACCTCCACCCCTGGTCCTATACATTCTCTCCCAAGAATCCCCAAACCATCCCAAGCCCCCATGGTGGGCTCCTTCCCTTCCACCACTGAAGGAAAATGAGCATCCTGCACTTACTTGCTTGGTGGAGGAGGAGGTGAGTGAGCAGGAGACACCAAAACAGGTCCATCGACTCATGGAGCACGGAGGAGGACTCTCCTCACTCGGTTTCTCCTACAAATTGTCACAACCAGAGGAAGTACACACAAGTGCCTGCACCCATGTGGCTGTCTCAGAAGGGTGGAGAAACTACATGCTTCAACCAACAGCTGGGGACTGTCACAGTGCCATCGGGTGGTGACATCAGGTCTGGTACAAGAAGGCGAATGACAAGGAGGAAAATCCTCCGTGTGTAATGACCATGAGGTGGAAAACTCCATTTCCAAGCAAAGATGAGTGTGGGAGTTGGGATAGAGAACATGTGGGACAAGTGTCCCAGCTCCTCTGTGGGAACTGGCTCTAAGAGAGGGGTGTCATGGAGACCATCACGGGTCAGCACCCAGGAGTGCACTAGTGCCCATGGACAATGTCACTGGGGCATCTTTCATAACGGATGCTGAGATCCAAACTCCCCATCCCGCCCAAATTCCATCTTCACCCCAAACTCCAGCCCCTCAAATTCCATCCCACCCAAACTCCATCCCTCCAAACTCTCCATCCCACCCAAACTCCATCTTCACCCCAAACTCCAGCCCCTCAAATTCCATCCCACCCAAACTCCATCCCCCCAAACTTCATCCCCTCCAAACTGCACCTCTCCAAACTCCTCCATCCCTCCAAATTCCATCCCACCCAAACTCTATCCCCTCAAATTCCATCACCCCAAACTCCATCCACCCCAAACTCCATCCCACCCAAATTCCATCTCAACTAAACTCCACCCAACCCAAACTCTGTCCCACCCTAACTCCATCCCACCCAAACTCCATCCTCTCCAAACTCCACCCCACCCAAACTCCACCCAACCCAAACTCTGTCCCACCCTAACTCCATGTCCCCAAACTGCATCCCACCCAAACTCCACCCTCCCCAGACGAGACAGATGAGTGACAACTGCAGAGAAGAAGCCACTTCCCTAATTCAGATTATTCTGGGAAGCAGCATGACACGGGCATCATACTGAAATTCAGGTGGGGGAAGCACCCTGGACCAGCTGGAGATGTTGGGCTTTAAAATAGTCCCAGTTCCTCTATCCCAGTGAGGGAGTGGAGGCCACTGTCACCCCTCAGCCCTGTCCCAACGCTGGGTGATGGGGCAGGGCTGAAGCACATCAAAGCACTGAGCTAAAAATAGATCTTCTTCTTCTCACCACCCTGGTAGAAGTTTGCTGAGAACCCAAAAATGAGATTAATCATCTTTTCTGACCAGATGATGTGATGAGTCACCTTCACCACCCCGGGATGGTCACCTGGAAGCAGGAGATGGTGGCTCAATGTCCCTCTCCAAGGGCAATCGTGCCATTTTTAGATGAATTTGTCCCCCATATTGATGTCCCCTGGCAGCCATGGGACGTGCCACCATGACTGGACACACACCGAGGTGGCACATCACAGGGTCACATCATCTTACGCCATCATTCTACAAAGAACCACCACTTTGGTCACCATCCTACACAAGAATTTGGGGGGTTTTGAACCATTTTCGAGGCACAAGGACAAGCGTGACCCTGCCCTTCCCTGGACCTTCTCCTGCTCCTGGGGGAAGTGGCCACTTTGAAGATGTTTTTTTTCCAAGGAAGCAACTCAGCTGATTTTCTGTGGTAAGAAAAGAAGGAAGAGGAAGCTCAGGAGGTACCAACCCACTGATTCCTCTTCCCACCCTTCCCAAAAAAAAAACCTCATCCAACAAATTTTTCCAGAAGATGTTTTTAATATCGATTTCTTTGCCTTCCCCTCAGCAGCAGCTCACGAGGTCAGACCTGCTGGACCAGCTGAGCTCTGCTGGGATTTTACATCAAATTCTTATCAATTATCCCAAATTCTACATTTTATATCTCCAAGGGGGGAGTTTGGAAAGATTTTTCCAGCCCTCCAGCATCCCCCATGTTGGGAAGTTCTCCAGGATAACTGGGAGGTGCTGGGGGCAGGGGGGGTCTCCTCCTTCTCAGCCCAAAAAATTCAGCTTTCAATTGTCCAGTTGGAAAATCCTCATCTGTTCTCGTTGTCATCAGTGGG
>NW_010337726.1:0-24454 GCF_000700745.2 Antrostomus carolinensis | reverse complement strand
ATTCTGTGATTCTGTGTGTGATTCTGTGATCTACTGTTCATATAGTAGTAACTCATCACATAGAAAAATGTTTTGCATTTTGAGGGCAACTTTTGTATGGCAATACATGGAGTAAGAAACCTATCTGTCTAGGTGGCATGCAGCATTTAACCACCAACCATAACATGCATTTTCCACATTCATTTCACCTCGAACTCAAAGGGAAATTAGGAACAACAGCTTCCAGGCAGTTTATAGTCTTAATAATTATAGCTGCTAGCGGACTAAGTTTTTTAGTCAGACTAATCTGTAAAGTGTTCAGTACAGCACAGGTAAAGCAGCAATGTCCATTTCTTCTGGTGAGTACTATTCAGACATGACTCAGTGTGGTAGAGTCCTGAGCTATATGCTTAGTATGGCCTCAAATGTGCTTGTCATAAGAAATCTTCTGATTGGCAATATTTGAGTAGGTTCTTGTTAAGTGCTTCTTCTGAGACCAGGTGCTCTTCTCTTCCCTGAGTTTTGTGAAGCAGTAGACCTTAAGCTCCCCCAGTTCTTAATTTGTCTCATACAGTTGAACTACACAATGTGAGAACAGTAAGCAGTACCCAGATATTGTGCAAAATTTGAAAGCCAGTCAGAAAATCCTCTGTACTAACAGAAACAGGAGAGGACTTCTAATAGCTTCTGACTCCTCTGGTAAGGACCCATCACCAACAGTCTTGAACAACTAATAAAACCATATCAAACAAAGCATCATCTCTGACTCTTTACCTTTCCAATGCTTCTTGTTACTTAAAAGTATAAGCTAATTTTTCTCTCTCATCTTTTTAAATTAGATTTTCTACTATAGTGAATACAACTGTGCTCTCTGTATCATATTATTTTTCTTCAGACTCTAGGCCTGAACTTGGTTCTAAAAGCCTTGTCTAGATAGCCAGGTGTCTAGGTGCGCTGTTAACAGCTAATTGCTAAAGTCTGATACATTCTAAAAATTGAGAGTAGGCCTAGAACATAGCTTTCTTCCATGAATTGTGGTCTAGCCTGTGTTTTAGCGTATTACAATTACACTATTAGCAAACTGAGAAGCTGAGTACCTCTTGCTTCCCACTATGCGAGGCAGGTAGTTTTGAAAAGTATTATTAGGTTTTAAACTGTATGGATGTTAGATTTAATGTATAAAAATCATATTCAAATGTAATTGTTATGGGCACAGGCAGAACAGATTTTTGAAACTGTTAGGACAGTTTATCAGAGCTGTTGCAAATCTACTTTTCCTCCTCATACCATGGAAGGTGAAATGTTCGACAAATGTTGAAAAAAAAAGGAAAAAAAGATAAAAGATAAAAGATGCTGTGACTTCTACGAGAACCTCTTAGCCCTCTGCTCTTCTAAATCTTGAGGATCTCCAAAGACCTCAGATCACAAAATCGCTATAAACTCTTTGGGTCAATCCTAATGTGATGGCTTGACAGCCCATTTGGACTCCAGGCTGTGTCTGTATTCTTCCTAATGTCAGAGCAAGACTGTTCCACTCTTGTCTGGCATCTGTATTAATAACATCAATGTCTTTACTACTTCAGGTAACAGTAATGGTAAATATATAATCCTCAGCTCCATTTCTACTATTACCAGTCCTTATTCAGCGGATGAATATAGTTGCTAGTCATACAGGCTAAAGAGTGTTATAGATGCATGGAAAGGAAATGGGAAAAAAAATGTGGAATAAGTAGAAACCCCTCCACACAAAACAAGGGATATTTAGGTTCACAGCTGTGATGGTTTAACCCACAATAGGACCATGCAGTCCTGCACTCACTCCCCAGACCCAGTGAGATGGGAAAGGAATCACAATAAAGGGGGAATGGATTAGGGATGAAGGACAGGGGCAGCTCACTCACCAGTTATGATCACGGGCAAAACAGATTCAATTTGGGGAAGAAACATCAATTTAGTTTGTTGTCATTCATCCAAGTAGCACAGTGAGACAGAACAACCGCATCTTACAACACCTTCCCCCCACCCCTCCCTTCTTCCCAGGCTCAAATCACTTTGCTCCTGATTTCTCTACCTTCTCCCACCAGAGCAGCACAGGGGACAGGGAATAGGGGTTCAGTCAGTTGACCTCTGCTGCTCTTCCCGGCATGAAAGTCCAGGAACAAAGTGTTCCATTGCGAGCTTCCACTGGAGTCACAGACCTCTTTGGGCTTAGCTCCCGGCTCCAGCATGGGGACATTCACAGGCTGCAGATGGGTCTCTGGTCCAGTGCGACTCCTCCCACCCTGCTCTGGGGATCTACCCTTGCTCTGGTGTTGAGCGATTCTGGGGTCTCAATTTCAGTCTCACTTGCCCTTGGGCTCAGTTTTCTGCTCCAGTGTGGAGTCCACATAGGTATCTGCTCCACCATTGAAGTTCCATGGGCTTCAGGGGACCTCATTTACCTTCTCCTACTCCATGCAGATGATCTGGGTATCTGAGGTTCTCTGTCCTCCCCCTCCTCCTCCTTCCTCCTGGCAATGAAGCTCTCTTTCTGTTTAGGCTGATGATCGTCTTTTGTTTAGGTCAATGGTCTCTCCTCCAGGTTCTCTCCACCTTCCTCTTTTCAAGACAGTCCTTCTCCTCACAAATATGGATTTGCAGAGGTGTTTCTCTAGTGCTCGTTGGCTCAGCCTGGGCTAAGGGGGTCTCTTCCTTGGAGCCAGGGCAGCTTTCGCGAAGCTTCTCACAAGGTAGCCCCTTCCCCCATTACCAAAAATGGCCACTCCACCCTCCAAAAAAACCCAACACAACAACTCTATATGGTTGGATTTACAGCCACAGCATGGATCCGATGTTATTTAAAAACCTATGTTATTCCACCATTTAGAATAATTTTATTAAAATTTGCACAAATGTTCACTATATTTGCAGCAACAGCATTGCTGCAAGTAATTGATTTGCACATGTTGATAAAATACATGGTGAGTCAAATTTTGTTTTGCTGGACAAGTCTACAGTGACTTGCAATAACTTACATTGAGAAAAGGAAAATGTGGCATTGCTTTCACCTTGAACACAACATCCACAGGAGAGATATCTGCTGTTACACACTGAACCATAGAAAATTACTATATTATCAGTACCATGTTTCTTTTGGCTCACTTCTGGAATGCCTCTGTAATTCTGACATGTTAGAATCACTGTATCACCTCCATGTGTGGTAGACTTTCCTTTCATCTAGCTTTCAAGGTAGAGGACCTGAACTTAATTTATCTTTTTTCAGTGTGGTAAAGGCATTCTCCAGTTAAGCCAAAATAATACAGAGGAGTGGTTTGCACAACACTTAAATAAGCTGTCATTAAAAGAAAACTGGAATTTTCAAAATCTGCTAGAGTTGATGTTCATTCTTTCTTGACTGCAGTCTGTGCAAAAATGAAATTCACTATCTTTAGATTGATTGTCATGATATACACCAAGCTCCAGTTCTCCAGAGTCTGACCACCTTGAGTGATATATGTTAATGACTTGCTTTAGCAATACAGCTAATATAAATCTTGCTGTCGTTGATGAAAGAAATAGAAGTTTTATTTGTTAATGAAATATGATGTAGTCTTTCTGGTGCTCTATTTAAACATCACCTAGGAGTAGATCATGTTTTTAGAAGTCAGGAATAGCCCCAGGCCCTCCATAATTCTAATTGATGTAAATGAAGAAAATAATGAAAGCTTGTGTGTGCTGACCCTGTTATACAAGGTGGTTTCACCCCAATTAATCAAAGAACCTTTAGAGATGTTGCAAGCATCTGGCCTGAATAGAGAGTTCTTCAGACTCTGATACTAAACTGTCTGCACTGTTAAGATACTGCACCCAGATTTCAAGTGAAATTGCTTAGTTTCCAAATGCTGATGTTTAAATGAACTATCATGTTAAAAACAAAACTAAACTTCTCTCCCCAGAAAACATTGTCCTTTATGTTGGATAAATACAAGATGGATGGACAAATCTGAGAACAAACAGCTCCCCTTGGGAAGTTTGTATTCCTGCTATGAAGCTGAAAGCACAGAGAAAATTCTCATCTTGTATTTGAAATACCAAATACTAGATTGGACAAAGTTAATAGTATATAGAATAAAACCTAGGAATAATACTTTTGCTTTTCAGTCTCTGCCTTAATAAAACTGATGTTTGTAAAAGCTAATGCACTTCAGAATTATTTTTTCTTTTTACTCTGTAGTAGCTTATTCTAGTATTTTTCTGGAAACACAGATACTCTGGTAGCATGTTACCTTTGTCACATCTGATATGTGTACTTTCCATAAAATGACCTTCAAGCCATGCAACCAATAATGCTTGCAAGTAAAACCTGAAGACAAATGAAGGTCTGTAATAACACAATGGAAGGTTATGTTTATTGATTACAAGACTGAATATTTTTACAGTGATATTCCTTTCTCAGTAAAATGAAGCATGTAGACTTTTTTTTAAATAGAAGTATTTACAATTGTTTTACAGATGTGGTTATTTAATTTTTCAGTGAGTTCATAGAGTTCTCAGTATCAAAGCAGTAATTCTAAATACCTATTATGTACAGAATGAATTAAAAAAAAAAAAAAAAAAACAACCTTGGGGAGAAGCTTCACCCATATGCTGCTCATACAAATTTAAAAGCTGCCTAGCTTCTTGAATTGTAAACACTGGATAATGAAATTTCTGTAAGTTTAATGTCTTTCAAATGTGTAAACATAGACTTGTTTTGCAAATTGTGATAGGTGCTTTTAGACAAAAAAGGAAGAGGACAAAAAAAGTATAAGGGTGTGGTGAAGATTAGTAATAAAAAAACCCCAAAGAATGACAGGATAATGTTCTGATTAAAAAAACCCCAAAGGACCAGATGAGTTTTTTAGTACTCCTTGCAAGTGTTTTTTCTCTCAGGCGCAATTGCTTAATATCACCAAAATTGTACAAAAATTATCTTATTTTCTCTGAGCCTTCCTTCTCTTGAAAAAGTATTTCCTAAAGAAAGGAAAAATCTGTTTCAAAAGTTATTTACTGGAACCTTTGTCAGGTTTTCTACTTGTCTTCATTTTTGAAGAGATTCCAGCAAATACAAGTCTGAAATAACTGGAAGACTGTTTGAGGTGAAAAAGCCAGATAAGCAGGAAGTAGCACTTTTGTGTGCTTTCCCAGGCCTGTAAAAAGGGTGCCCGCGTTAGCCTGAAGTTTACGCTACAAATCCTCATACATCAACAAAAATAAAAATATTAGGAGAACCATCCTTTTCTGTTGAAACTAAAATAAAATGCAAAGCTGAGTAGGGAACCCAAGCAAGGTTTGCCAGAAAGGCTGCAGCCTGCTGGACTGAACACCCCTCTGCGTATCTCTTCTGACAGTTGCTTGTACTGTTCTGAAAGAGAAATCAGAAGTCCAAACCTAATTGACCCTTATCATTCCCGTTCTCTGCGTGAACAGATATTGCCTTCCTAAAGCTGTAAGGCATTTTCTGATTAAGAGAAAGAAGTGAATTTAAGCAGCAAGAGAAGGGCCTTCTCTTTATCAAAAGGAAGCCATGAGCCTGGAACAAGGAGAACTATACATTTTGACATGAAAAACAAATCTTATGAATATATCTTATTTCTCCAAAGAGTTTAAGCTTCCCTTGGGTCACTTACCTGAGATATTGTTGCAATTGGTTTCACTACGGTCAATTTTACCACAGTGAAGTGAACAAAAGAAAGTCATCACTTGCACAACACTGAGGCTTTTAAATTATTATAGGCTGAACAGACTAAGGAACAAACTATAAATGATCAGTAACAGCCTTTTCTGTTCCACTTCTTAAATAACATCCAAAAAAAAAAAATATTTTTCTAATATAGTTGTTGGGGTTTTTTGTTTTTTTTTTTTAATTTGTGGCTTCAAGGGACTTTTTGTTTTGTAGAAGCTGTGGGATGAATGGATATCTGTGTGGGAAATGCAGGTTATAAATAGAGCTCACGTGCAACAATGATGCCACAATAGTCATTTAGGTTTCTGATTTCTCCTCTAACCTTTGAGTGCAATTGCCATGTTAATACATGACATTAATATTGCTAAAGCTCCTAGGAGGCATTTTTGACCCTAAGTGAAAGCAAGGACCATTCCCCTCTGGGAAAAAAGAATGATGACTTGAAAAAGTGTAGTGCACAGAGTTGGTGTAAGTGGAGTGACGTGTTGGTTGGGAGGTGCCTGCAAGGGATCTGGGTCTGAGTCTTGACTTCTCCCCCTGCCCAAAGTGAGACATAAGGTGTGGGGCAGCTTATGCCCCATATAGCTACTTGTCCACACAACTTTCTTTTGTGCAGTGTGGACATCTTATGACATGTCTTGTTGAGACTGAGCAAATCACAATAATTAATAACAGTAATGGATGACATAGTAAAAGACTCCTTGGGCTTACTGTACTAGGCTTCCCTCACTAGCAGTTTTCTCCTATGCAAGGAAATTTGACATTTGCTGTGAGGACCAAAACTGACCTCTTCATACTTTCTGGGTAACATGTAGCAATTGTACTGGGTACTCTACCTTACAGGAAATACAATGGTTGCTGCACATTTCTGTGATTTTACAGATAACCCACACAAATAAGAAGCATCTGGCTCCTCTTTTCAAAGGGTTAATCTTAACTCCTAGACAGATACACTGTCACAGTGGCACATTATAATGAAGAGCATTATGCTATTCAAAGAAAAAAGAAAAAAACTTAAAATTTTCAAACAGGAAGAAGAGTTAGCCTAAGCCGCTGAAGTACTCCAGATCATTTCTCTCCTACAAAATGAATCACAGTTTAAACAAGACCATAATTTACTACTCCAAAGTCTTCCTTAAACACAACTATGATTTGCATCGTACTACATTAAACTCCCACTTTTTGCTTTTTAATATAATGGAGCTGTCATGAGACACGCTTGTTTTGGACAGAAGCATGCTTCTACTTGATTTCAGCAATGTATTCTGATCCAGTCTAATATATCTGCTGCATTATCTTCTCCCAATGAAGATCACACAAATCTTGTGCCTAGTGCTGCTGCATATTTATTATCAGCATGACTCTATGGTTCTTTCTGCCTAAGTGGGACATATAAGAAGAAGATGCATAACACTGAGGAAAACTAAACTGGAAGAATAAAGTAGATAAAATATAAAAAATAGTAGTGTACATTTATTAAACATATGTTGATGTGATGGGTTGACCATGGCTGAATGCCAGGTGGCCACCAAGCTGCTCTATCATCCCCCTCTTCAGCAAGATGGGGAGCGGAGAAAGTAAGATGGAAAAAAACCCAAACAAACTTGTGGGTCGAGACAAAAGCAATTTAATAGAAACAAAGCAAAACCATGCATGGAGAAGCAGAAGAACAAAATATTTGTTGTCTACTTCCCATCAGCAGGAGATGTCTGTCCACTTCACAGGAAGCAGGGCTTCTGTACCTGTAGTGGTTACTCCAGAAGGCAAATGTTGTAAATAACGAATGTCCCTTCTTCCCCTTCCATTCTTCTAGCTTTTATTTCTGAGCAGATGTCATATAATATGTAATATCCCTTTGGTCAGTTTGGGTCAGCTGTCTTGGCTATGTCCCCTCCCAAGACTTTCCCCAGCCCAAGCCTACTGGTGGTGAGGCGGGAATGTTGGAGAGACAGCCTTGATGCTTTGCAAGCACTACTCAGCAATAATCAAAACACTGGTGTGTTAGCAACATCTTTCTATCTACTAATGTAAAACACAGTGCTCTGAGGGCTGCTGCAGGGAAAATAAACTCCTTCTCAACCAGACCAAATACAGCTGATATTTTACATTAACTGAATATCTGCTAACTAGCACTTATGATACATCATTCTATATAAATAAAATTAAGACGTTATTTTGCCAGACATCTATTTTTTTCCAAAGGATTGAGCTTTCTTGTCTTTTAAATGTCTGAACTTAAAGATCTATCATATTCCTTTCCACAGCCCCAATGACCACTTTAAAGTACTACCTTGTTTTCTTAGCATAAATTTAGGAGTAGAAAGAAACCAATGCAAATGATAACAATAATAAGAGAGTCTGTTTAGTTTGTGCCTATATCAATGATCAGCATGCCATGTAATTGAGGACCCATAGACTTCTGTGTTGCCATGAGAATACCTCAGGAATTCCTGTTTTTCCACCCTCTACAGAAATCAGCTCACAGTGTTTTTCAAATGTGAATATACTAAATTCACAGCCTAATTTGTGTGTATTTTCTATTATCCTCATATTCCTGTTATCTGAGTCAAAACACACCTCTCTCCTAACCTTACTGCAGTTTCCTGGAGAAGTAGGCTGAGAGATAGACAGAACTTTGATAGATGATATATGGGTTAAACTGACTGGACAACAAGTGTGCAGGACCTGCTGTTATTATACCTGACTAGATTTGTTGACATTTTTGTACGGGGACAACTTGATCCTTCCATCATAGCATCTGTAATGTCTCTATACACAAAAACTATAGGGTAAATTAATGGCCAGGTTAGACTGATTTGCTTTTTCTTGGGTAATAAACTCAACACATTATATTGCAGGAACTTACCAGTCTATTTCATTATAAGAGCAATACAATTGTGATTTGAATATTTGCAACTGTCATAGCCAAATATTTTTCACATCAAGTATGCCAACTGACTTTTTTTTTCCCCAGGACTACTCAAATATCAGGAGGTGCTAAAACTTACTTCGTGTTGACCCTACCCAGTCAAGTTCATTATAGAATTAGGAACAGAAACAGGAGGTATTAAAGGCTCTGCTCTTATGTCCTGAGCAGACCTAACCACTAAATAACAGCATAGGAATGAACAATGCCATCTGAATTTTTCATTATAACAAAAATATATCATGGTAGTACCACGTGCAATGATACTATTAAATCAAATATTATGATAGCCTAATGGGTGGATAGCAGGGAGCAGGGAGATCAGAGTATTGTGTAACTTCTGGTTTTAGTACACTCTTGCTTATTGCAAGGGGTTTGTTGAAGACCAAAGGAAGCTTTTAAGTAAAAGCCCAGCTGGCAAGAAGACATGAAGGGCAACATGAGTCTGTGAAGACATGAGTGTAGACTGATGCCAGAGTCATTTATATACACTGTTGCCTCACCAAGTATGCTGCCCATCACTCTTACAGAGCCATGTTCCTCTTCCCTAGCTGTCTTTCCAGCTCATGAATCTTTCATTCTTTTGTGCATAGTGAGCTGAGCTTTAACAGGATCACTAAGGGGTTGAGAGGAGGACAAGCTATTTTATACAAAATGCTCATCATATCATTGTGGCTGTAATTAAAGTGTTAATGACATTTATGATTAACCCAATTGATGTAGGTCAGATGTCCTCTCAACCTGACCCCAGGATCAGGACTGTCAGAGGGCTGAAGGACTTCACTGACCAGCCCGCCCCTTCTCCTTCCACACATTTGTTAAGGGACAATGGCAAACAGAATCTCATCCAAAGTTTGCCACATAATCAGGTTCTCTGCTAATGACTGAGAGGCTACATCATTATCATAGTTGGGGTATATAGCTGAGAACAAAGTTCCTGACTAACAGTTCCTATTGTATGCCTTTCCTATTTGATAATGCGCTTAATTTTTTGTCAAAGGAAATGGCACAGGA
Organism: Antrostomus carolinensis; assembly: GCF_000700745.2. Lineage (NCBI taxonomy): Eukaryota > Metazoa > Chordata > Aves > Caprimulgiformes > Caprimulgidae > Antrostomus > Antrostomus carolinensis. Next base: position 14,831 of record NW_010337726.1, on the reverse strand, counting down.
TTAAATTCAGAAATAAAAGTGATGTGATCCACACAGAATAAAATAGCTGTAGTTGATCATATCATTACCGTGTTAAGTTTACTATCCTTTCTCCAGTACTTGCCAAAAGCTTGAAAGGTAGAAAAATTTCACCAAAATAAGCCCTTCTTGCTCATTCTTAGGAAATATTTCTTCCTCACTTCCACTGATTAGTAGATATACTGAAATATTAGTCTTTAACTTCATCATGATTTTGATGTGAGGATATCTATCATTTCACATTTTTTCATCAGCAATTGAAATTACTTTTTTTTTATTAGGCTATTTCTCAATGCCATTTTTTTTTCTCCACGCACATCACTAGGGCAGCTCATTAACTCTGAAGGTGAGTTTTGCATCTCTAGTGTAAAACATTTATTTCCTCTCTCTTTGTTTCTTAACATCTCTGAAGCATGGATGTAAAGACACTGCCAACAAACATTTGCTTTTCAGTTAAAGTTAGGGTGATTTTTCCACAAGCTGTTGCTATGTTCATATATTTCATCTATCAGTGTATTGATGGGAATGACAATGTATCAAAATACTATGCCTTTAGCAAAGAAATTAAAGCTTTCTGTATTGATCTGTATTAAATTTTATACTTCAACTCCTCCTTTTAACCTCCTCTGAGTTTCCATTAAAAATCACAAATGCTAACGTAAACAGTTTAATTAAATGGCTATCAGCTGAACACTAATTTTCAAGAAGTCATTGGTTTACTCTTTGCACAGCAATTGCCTAATCCTCTACTGACTCTTTTATATGAACTGGCAATTGATGCTGCTACGGTTGTTCAGAGGCTTGCTAATGTTTCCATTCATTCATGCATTTTAGGATTTGTTTTCTGGTTGCATGGCTAGTGTAAGCTTTCCATATTCTCAGGGAAAAATAAATAAATAAAATAAAATAAATAAATATTTTATATTCAAGATCTCTGTGTTATTTCATAGAACTTTACAAATCTGACTGCATAGAATTAAACTCAAATAAATCTAGTTTCATAGAAAGAGGAATCAGGTGCATAAGAATCAGCTGCTGCAGAGCAGGCAGCAAAAAATATAATAGGTAGAAACTGTAATTTCTGATAAAAATAATGTACTTCAAATTAAAATTCACAAAGTCAGAATAGCAGAGAATAGAGTGAGGAGAGAGGTGAGAGGGACGAAAAGAGAGGGGGAGGGAGGATGGGGGAAGAAGGTTTGTCACTGGCTTGAGTTAAAAAGGAGTGTAGGGTTACTCCAGGGTGCCTTTGCTAATAATGACAAGACCGTTTGCTTCTCACATCTGTAGCAAAATATGAGAGGAGAAGATGGAAAAGAGGTCCTGCGATGTACCAGCTGTTGATGTTGGTTCTCCCTGCTGAGCCCAGAGCCTTGTGCCCCTACCGGAAGGCATCGCAATCTGTTGACATCTCCAGCTCTCTGCTACTTCGGGACACTCAGCTGAATCTAAGATGACGATCATCTGGCTTAGTGAACAAAAATCAATGCCTACAGTGAAAAAGCAGGACTAACACACTAAGCAGATGGCTGGAGGCCTACTCATTCCTGTTTCTGGAGCTGTTTACATTCTTAAGTGACTAATTTTGACATGTTATACTCCTAATGAAGTTTTTTGGTGTGACCCAGTAAACTGCATATAGTGCAGTCTGGGACCACTCTGGCTTCTGCAGTCCAGTGGTATTTCTGATCTACAAACAGGCAATTAAAATTGCCTGTGCCTGCCTAATCATGGTCAGTGAGCAATCAAAGATTAATTTCAAAATGACAGTTTTGTCCCAGATATACTACTCAAACCCTACATTTTTTCATTTTCTTAGCTAAAATACTTGGAAAATGTGTAACATCAGTCTTTAATATTTGTTCTTGTGGGACTGAGATCAGAGCCATGACATAGTAGAAGACGCACAGGCCTCCAAGACCTTCACTGACATAACCTTCTAGAAATCTAAAGACAAGAATGGAAACGCTAGTATTTAAAAAGTGCTGTTCAAAAATTTTTGGCTAGGTTACTTTCCATGTCTTGGTCACAGACCTAGAGGCTGCTGGGATTACATTGACTAAGGTATAAATTATAGAGCTGAAACATAGAGTCAAGGCTTTAAATATTCCAAGACAACTTAAAGTAGAGTTTAGTCGAATATCATGGAGAGGTTTAAATGAAAACTTATTTTATCCCAATCTGTAGTTTCTAGGCTTTTTTTCTTAGAAGGCTATGAAGGATATTAAACATTAGGCTCTGATATCCTACAGTTATCTAACTTGGAAAAAAAAAAAAAAAGCAACCCCCCAAAAACCCCTCCTGGCCCAGTCTGTAAATATTTCTTTTGCCCATGTGTTAAACTCATTCACAGTTTCACAATTATGGTTCCATGGGAACTGAGGATCAGTAAATGATTATCCAGCTAAGCAGTCAAAACTAAAAATGAAACACAAAAACAGTTTAAGTTTATTCTGGGGCTGTTAAGGGCAAGCATTCTAATAGTAATGGTTGAATGACATTCTTTGTTCAGTCAAAAACTAAAGAGTCTGCCTAGTCTGGAACCATTTTGCAAAGGGTTTGAATTAATAAGAACAAAGAGGAAACAGCAGTTGTTTTCCAGATTCTGCGTATGGACTTACCTTTTGCACCACTGTCTGCAACGGCCAACATTTCTCAGCTTCATGGCTAATGCGACTTTTCCATTTTAATCAGAGTCACATCAGTTCAGCCATGTTCTAGTGGCTAAGGCAGTCATTCAGGGTGGATTATGGGGTTTTTATTTGCCCTATGCTATTCACTATTATTTCAGATTTGGATTGTCTAAATGGTCTATTATTGGAGCCTTTAGACACCTAATGGGAGGAGGGTCTATACTAAGGTCTATATTTGTCCTATCTTTAGGAAAAAATCGTAGTTTATGGAAGTGATTTCATGAATGGTGAGCTGTGGACAGTCTAAATATCAGTACAAAATATTGGACTGCTAAAATAGCACAAACCATAACACAGCAACTGATCATTCCCATGTTTTTTTGTGTGGAGAATATTATTAACTTCTACCATACTGAATCCAAGCAATGTCTCTTCTTAGCCCAACATAATGTTGCCCAACAGCCTAGAAAAGAGACCACAGTAATTTGGAAACTGTCCACCTGCACATTAGTTGTGCACTCAAGACCTCTATGACCCCCACCAGTTGTGTCAGGCATCATGGACACCTACCCAAAAGGCACTTTTCCTATCTAAACTTTCTATATTGCTTACTATTGACAAAAAAATCTTTTGTGTTGATATTTAACATACAGATGCTATTTAACATGCTAATTACAGATAAAACTAATATTAGCCTTTTAGTGACGTGTCATCTAACCATCCTATTGGAACAAGGTCTAGTTGGAATCACAATGGAATCACTATTCCTAGGCTTCAGTACTGGGACCGCTCATGTTTAACATCTTTATCAATGATCTGGATGAGGGGATTGAGTGCAGCCTCAGTAAGTTTGCAGATGACAACAGACTGGGTGGAATTATTGATCTGCTTGAGGGTAGGGAGGCTCTGCAGAGGGATCTGGACAGACTAGATCAATAGGCCAGGAGCAATTGCATGAGTTCAACAAGGCCAAATGCTGGATTCTGCACTTTGGCCACAACAATCCCCAGCAGTGCTACAGGCTTGGGGAGGAGTGGCTGGAGGAGAGCAGCTCAGCAGAAAAGGAAGTGGGGGTGTTGATTGATAGATGACTGAACATGGGTCAGCAGTGTGCCCAGGTGTCCAAGAAGGCCAATGGCATCCTGGCCTGTATCAGGAATAGCGTGGTTAGTACTACCAGGGAAGTTATCCTACCCCTGTACTCGGCATTGGTGAGGCCACACCTCGAGTTCTGTGTTCAGTCTCTCACTCCAAGAAAGATATTGAGGTGCTGGAGCATGTCCAGAGAAGGGTGATGAAGCTGGTGAAGAGTCTGAAGCATATCTCTTCTGAGGTGCAGCTGAGGGAACTGGGGTTGTTTAGTCTTGAGAGAAGGAAGCTTAGGGGAGACCTTCTCGCTCTCTACAACTACCTGAAAGGAGGGTGTACAGAGGTGGAGGCTGGTTTCTTCTCCCAAGTAACAAGAGACAGGATGAGAAGAAATGGACTCAAGTTGCACCAGAGGAAGTTTAGATTGGATATTTGCAAGAATTTCTTTACTGAAAGGGTTCTCAGGCACTGGAACAGGTTGTCCAGAGCAGTGGTGGAGTCCACATCCCTGGAGGTATTTGAGTCGTCTAGACATAGTACTTAGGGACATGGTTTAGTCATGGTTCAGGGGACTTTTTGGTGTCAGGTTAACAATTGGACTTGATGACCTTGTAGGTCTTTTCCAACTGAGACAATTCTATGTTTCTGTGAATCTATAAGCCAGTGCACAAAAAATAAAATGGACAACTCCCCCAAAAGTCTTAAAGCAATGATCAGCAAAGTTTATAATTTTCACAGAGACATTTGTCTTGTGTTATGAAATGTTCCAAAGACAGAAAACAAAGAGTTTATCTGTCCTTGTTTGCATGAAACTTTTTATTTCATTTGGTTTGCTTTAATCCTCTCATTTTCTCCCTTTCTCTCAGTCAGCTAAAAAAATTACTTTTGTTGTGTAGTGCTCACCAGCATATAATTATCCAAACATTACTTTATATGAGGATTTTAGGATCTCCTCACTTAAACCAATACACATTTTGATTCTTCACATCCTTCCTTTGATCATAGGAAGACAGCTCTGCAGAAAGTTTGTTTTTCTCATTTTAGACCCCCAAAGAATAGACCAAGTGGGGAAAAAAAAAAAAAAAAAAAGAAACAAAACAACCCTCTCAGATACAAATTTTTATTTCTTATTTCTGGGGATCAGAGGAAGGCAGTGGCTCCCTTCTATTTGGCCACAACTCAGACATTTCTTAGTTTCTGACTTCTGAGCAATGTTTTTTCACAATAGCTGTTGATCCATGCACTTGATCCACTTTCCCTCCACCATTTTAATCTGCCTTGTCCTGGTACTTCCCACTCATCTGCAGAACTTGACTGTAACACTCAAAAAACTTTACTTACCTGTAAGCTGGAGATAGTATTGGATTTCCATTGTCTCATGTAAGAGTTCCACTATTTTAGTAAGAAACTTTTTCATGTGAGGATATTTTGCAGTGACTTTGCTATCATTCGTCACAACTCTAAAAGGCTCCAACAAACCACAAGGGAGCAGAACTTTTGCATCAGAAATTAAAAATAACAGATCTTCTCCTGTGACTATTTGTATACTAACAGAGCACAAGTAGTGGGGCAAAGAAGGGATTAAAATTAATAGTGACTGATACAATCTGAGGTCAGTGTTGGTACCACATCTCTTTGCAAAGCAGCAGCAATATAAACGTGTCAATGTTCTTCTAAAGCAAAAAATAAAATTTCTCTTGCCTTTTCCAGAAACTGTGCCTAATGCTGGAAGGTGTTTTAGCCCAAGTTAGCTAAATGGGATAAAACTCCCAGACCTGATAAGATAGTAACCTTCTGATGAGCTGCCAGGCATATATGAAGAATGAAGTTCCCATTCCCACACACACACAGGTTTATCACAACCTACTAATTCATATGAAAACTTCAAAGTGCCTCATCTTCTGTAGGACTTTACCTCTGATTATCCAGCTCAAGTTGATAACTCAACTTTATTTTACATTTCACTGTGAAGAGAAAGGCGAAGATAAAGAAGAACTCCTAGAGTATATTAACTGAGAACAGTGGCAGAAGTGAGGTTTTCTGGGCTCCTGCAATCCTTTGTGAGCTTAACAGCTTTTAGAGGACTCTTCAGCCTTAGGGTTTTACTAGCTTCCTCTGGAGACAGCTGGCCATGAACCATTCCCAAAGAGGAGAATTAGGGACATTTGTTCTTTAAATATGTTTCATAATTGTATTTGATGTTGTCCAATGCTTGATACCATGTAGATCTTAATTAAGTACAAAAAACTATTTTCTCTACTTTGTTCAGGCAGAAAAAAATCAACCCTGGTAGGTTTCACAATCAAAACTATAATCTTTCTCAAGCATGTAAATTAACAATTAGAACATCTCAACAATGGAATTCTGCTAATCCCTCCACAGGAGAAAATTGGTTATCTGCCTACGGCACCAATTAACCAAACAAAAGCTGTTTAAAGCAGAAAAAATAGACAGAAAATTTACTAGGATTGAATTATTTTACACCCCAGATAGACAGACTCTCCCACTGTGGAGCTGGATTTAGTTTATTTGTGTGCGAGCAAGCTGCTGCAAAAGATGTTGGGCTGAGACCAGCGGGAAATTAAGTTCATTGTTTAAGGAAGTAGAGTTGGTCATTGCAAACTAGATTCCCACATCCCACTCTGCCTGTGGACTTCAGTATGAGATGATAATAAACTTACAGTCCTCTGCAGCATTTCTTGTGTTTTCCTTTTCAATGCCTCTTATCATCTAGTGCTACAGACAAGATAAGGAACTAGCTGGACTACTGGGTTCATTCAGCTTTCTATTTCCTTGGTCCAAACGTTTCAGCTTACCGTCTAATTTGATCTCATGCTACGGTTCTGTAAATCTCTGTATAATAGCATCAGCTACCCCTGACATCCAGTAACAAACACAGTTACGCAAAGTTCAAAAAGAACTGTCATAAATCACTATGTCATGTTTGGCTAACACAACCATTGTAAAAAAAAAAAAAAAAAAGAAAGAAAAAAAAAGAGTGTATTATAGCTAGGTGTGGTCAATCTGAGTACTAACATGTTCTAAATTGTGACCTACCTGAGGGGAACACCCAAATCATTGAAGCAGGTGGTGCTGGGAAAAGGCGTGTGAAAAAACTCTGCACCTACAGATACGCTATACAACTTGGCTGTCTTCCAGTTTCATAAAATAAGAGAAACATCATTCGTGCAGGTGCAATATAACTCATTTGGGCTGTGTGTGAAAATAAAACTTTCATTCAGAAAGCATTACTTGCTCTAACATGATTTTGCTTGGGGTTGGAGTGTAGCTGAGGGAGAAGACGTTAGCATTTGTGAACAAGCCTACAAGAACAAAAAAAAAAGCTGAAACATTTCTTAAAAAGAAAAGATTGAAATAATTAAATGTACCTTTTTAAAGTCTTTTTAATTGAATACAAATGAAGTTAAAAAAAGAAAGAGTAAACTGACAGTTCTGGAAATTGAAACTTTCTGTTTGTGGAATGAATACAAAGCAAAGAATAGCTTTGCATCTTCTTCTTCCTCCTTGCTGTCCCCTCAGTGTGCCTCCAACTGTCCTAGCTGAACCGTCTTTACCCCCATCAAAGTAAAATAGTAATACTCTTCTTTAGATTAGACACTTTGACGGTGTTTTTTTTGCAAGAGGATATTTTTATAGCAGTACCTATGGCACTTATGTGCAATATATAAGTTGGTTTTACTGTCAGTTTACAGCTAGTACCTCCATAGTAGGTGATTGCTTTTGCAAAAGAATTTATTTAATGTAACTATGAGGTCCAGTCTTCTAGGTACACTACGTACCTCCTGGGGAATATGATTTGCACTCATGAAAATAAAACAGTAACATTGCTCTGGGTAATAATCATGTTTCTGTAATTCAGAGGATCATTTTACCTTCGTATCCAGATGCTCAGTTTTGAAAGTGCCAAAGTTCATCAATTGATCCTAGTTATAAGAATATCTTACATCTACTGGCAAGGCAGGCTTGGTGGAATGGAATGTTTATTTACCAACATGTTTTAAAGAACATGCTGTTGTTGATTATTAATTGCACAAACTAAGCTCTGCTTGAAAGAAAGCCCTTGAAGGCTGAAGCTAATTTCTGTTTGTCCAGATCTCAGAGATGACCCACTCACCAGGCATATTATTGCTTCTCTTGAAATACTGTTGATTACTCCTCCTTGTGGTCTGGAAGTAAAAAAAATGTTTCTGTTCCCCCAAACCCTCATAATCCACTTGATGTGTTTTGAAGTCATGGGTGCATTATTATGTATTTCTAAAGGAAGTCCAGCTGAAATGCCTACAACTAAATCTTACACTTGGAATTAAACAATGAGGTGCATTTAGGAAGCCAGAGAGAGAAAACACACTTAATAACCTAGAGGCTGGGTGCAACTTCATGTTGCTTCAAAGTATTTGCTATTTTAAATCCTAGTATTGCTTGAGGCCAAAAACTGACTTTATTACATTTCAAAATGAAAAAAAAACCCAAAAACCCACATACACCTGCTTTTGTAACAGATGTTAAAATATATATATATTACTGACACTTATAGAAGGAATACATTGTGTAGATCATATATGTCATTAGTTTAACAACAAAAAACATGATAATTCATTCTCTGAGCAAAAGAAAGCATGGAGGTTCAACATATGTTGATTCACTGGAACAATAGTACACTAAGAGTGGCTATGACTCTACACTATAAAGTAGAATATCTGTGTTATCTTTCTAGCTCTGTGTCTGACCTGGCCTGTCACTTTAGGACAGATCCCCAAAAAGACTTTGTTATTAAGATGCATACAATGTTAAATATGGCCAGGTCTGAAAGAAATGCACTCAAATACATAAAGTCACATTCATGTAAGATCTAAACTCTCAGTTGCAAGACCTTTAAAACTCTTCTAAACTGAACCTATTTTATTTGCAGGTAATTTCATAATGAAAATAATTTGAAAGGTGTGTGGTATTATTAGGACTATACACTGCTGTCCCATGAAATACTACAAAGCTGGGCCAGAAGAGAAGGAAATTTGCACAAGAGGATACTCATTTAGTTTCCAGAAAACTTATCTTTCAGGATAGAATGGCTTATATGTGCAGACAAGAAAAGAAGGTTTTCCATCTTTTCTATGCTACAGAACCTGAGCCCTGGCAGAAATGATGGGTCTTTTCTATTTGCTAAAAAATGGGAAAAATTGAGGTTTTATATATTAGCAAAAACTCTGTTAAAAAGACACCTAAATATTCTCATTTTGAAATTTCTTTTCCTTTATTTGTAACTCAGAGTGTGGTTTCCATACGTTTTTTTCAGACTAAAAATAATTTTTAAAACTTTGAGCAAGGAAGGTTAAATTTTTTCCATGGGACAGAATGCAGCATATGTGCACTTGCACATACACTCACACGCAGACACACAATTCATAGATATTGTTACTTTGAGACAGCAATGTAATATATAGTGCTGGAGCATTCCAACCTTACAGACATGTCTTCTCATTCAGTGAAAACCATTCATATCTGACCAAGGTGCAAAGATTTCAGTGCAAAGATTTTTCAGTTAAGTGTAAGCTTTTTTTCATATTCCATTAGCAGTCCTGGTTGGAATTCCTGTGTTTAATATACAAAGGGAATGAAAATTCTGATTCTGAGATGTATTCATTTTGAACAGATGTACATAAAAATTCCAAGGAATGTTTATTCAAAGACTCTTGTGAAATGTGATCTGCAAGGATCAAATAAGATAGCTAGATTATATGACAGGTACATTTTTAAATATACACATCTTTTAAACAGAAATCACATTTCTATTAGAACACTAATCCATTCAGGAAAAACGAAGCAAAATGTATATAAATACATCCAGGATACTCCTACAATCTGTGAACAAAATCCACATAATTCTAGACAACTTTTTGCCCCATTTTGCATGGCTATAACAGGCCACGCCATCACGCAGTCATACTTCAGTTAATACATTTGATAAAGCCACTGTGAGAAGACAGGCAAAGAAGAAAACAATGGAAACAAAGTTGTAACCTGCTGTGAGCTGGAGTTGGCTCTGGGCTCAGTTTCTATGCAGAACGGCCCCTCCACAGTACTGTGTAATCTCCCAGGCTCAAAGATACTACTAGTGGTTATGGTCACGTAGAAGATGCAAAGGTTCTGAGGTGAAGGATGTTATTAAATTTTTGAATTTAATCTGACTGTTTTAGCTAGAGAAAGTAGTGATCACTCTTTTTTTGGAGGGGTTTTGGTTTTTTGTTGGGGGTTTTTTGGGGGTTTTTTTGGTTTTTTTTTTTTAGTTTTTAATATTACTTTTCCAGCAAGCATACAGTTAAATTGACAGGACTTCATTTGTAAACCACAGAACAATAGATGACCTGAATAAAACTGTGCGCTATCCTCCAGATGTTGTATTCACTGAAACACCTGGAATAGCCATGGGGGGGAAGCAAAAATGACCGCTGCATTTGCTAAAGTAGCAGCTGTATCTTCAGCAGGCAGAGCACATTGCCCTATCTTCAGCACCTATCAGTTACATGCTTTAAGAATTTATTAAACCCTTAACTTAGCCCATCATATAGCTACTGGCACATTCAGTTTCTCACAGAAAAACTCATAGTGGTTCTTTCTTTCCTCAAGGTAAAATACACTGAAACCAAGGTAAGCTGCATTGAAATTTGTAGTTTTTAGTGCTGGATTTAGTGCTTAACTGACTTCATGTGTGAACCTGACTTCTTTGCTGAGTTCACTCTTTTCTTGCTTCAATGCTATGCTTATGTCAACCTTCAGTTTTATCTGGCAATGTGGGAAAATTAACACAGCCATATTCCACCAAGAATAATTTGAAAAAAGTCATGTTATGTACCACAACACTAGTAAAGAGTCTTGAATTAGAGGTACATATGTTCCTAGCATACAATTAACAGCAACAACTTAAAGCTTTTTGTGAGATTTTCATTGCATTGAATAAATATGCGGTACCAACAGTAGCAAGAGATTGGACTTTATGACCCTGTGTTTTATATACATTACACAACATCCCTATGTTCAACTATTGCTTCTGCCATATTAAGAGTTTAGTCTAAGCAGGAAGGTTCTAAATACACTGAAACATACTAAATAGATACTTTAGAGAGGTTAAGTAAAGAAGTCTCAAAAGTAAAGATATAATTTTGCTTAATTTTTCCTCTTCAGTAATTTCAGTTTTAATAAAGTCTTAAATATACAAGATCTATGTAAAGCTGAAGTTAATTCCTTGGCTTCCATGGAGTCCCTCAGGTCTTACATAATTTTCTTAAAGCTAAAGTTTATAAGAATTTTCCTAAAATGGTTAGTTTACTTGTTAAACCTTTTTACAGCTACATGGTACCACAATTTTACCTTGAAGTTGCTTCATTTAGTGATCTCTCGATTTGCAATATTTTTTTTGGCTTACTTTTAAAAAGTTGTGTGTCAGTACGCATAGTTTTTCATAACTACTGTATGATCACTTTTCTCATCTCTTTTCTCTTTTTCCTAGAAACAACTACTCACATAATCCTGAGTTGTGCTGGATCCTCCAGCTGTCAAGAAACAAACCAGTTTCTTGGTTCCCAAATATTCCATCTTTTGTTATTTGTGTACATTGTACAAAAGAATTCTAGAAAGAGGCCCTGAGCATAGGAAAAAATCCAAGTCAGTTGTAGTTAAGTAATATTGAATAAATGATTATGTATCATTATCTTCTCCACTGACATCCATGGCCATTAGGATTCCTCCTCTTTGCCAATAGATGTGAGAAGGAAAATGAGCCTGTAGAAATTTATAAGTAGATAAGTGCCAACCATGTAGTCTATTCCCAGTGCAATTACCACTCAATTTTTTGCTATATTCAAGCATGTTCAAAGTCTACACCCTGTTCAGTTGAAAGAACAGTCTCATTGAAATTAGTACTTTTAAATATAAGGCTGTTAGAATTCAGCCTGCATTTAGTGGTTTTATTCTGTCCTGTTGAACAAGTTGCCATTAAAACAGAAATGCCACAAAGACACTAACTACTGGGTTGGGCACTTCATTCTTCAAAATTCAAGGAAAAAAATATCAATTTAGTAATTTATTTGAACCAAAACTGCTCTGAATCAAAGTAAAATTCTGCAAACAAACAGGGGAGAAACTTTGGGGAGCATGTAATTTCGATTTTATCTTTTTAGAACAAATTCATTCCACGTTTTTCCTATGAACTTCATTTATTTTTACATTGATATAAATTTAAAAAATAAAGTGTTCCATTAAAACCAGAACAAAAGTGATGTGATTCCCAATAGAGTTGTGTACTTTGTTCCTTATACCTTCTAGTGTCAGCTTGCCTTAATTTCTTTTGCCACTCTTACCTGAAAAGACATCATCAGAGCTGTGGCTAGTCTGCAGTCATACACGGGAACTTTGATCTTTTCACACATGCAGCCTCACAAGAATCCTGGCTACCAAGCAAAACATATGATGGGTGAGATCTGCTTCCTTATCTTCAGCAGTAGCCTTAATTTAGGTCTCCTTCCTCTACCTGGGTAACAGATTTCAGAGAGCCTGTAGGAGCTTCCTTGTTTCTAAAGCATGTATCTTTCTTTCAGACTGCTTGATATAGGCAAATGAATTATTGCTGTAGTAGGTGGACTAGAACAGAAATACAGAGGACAGATAACCTGATCTTGTATCCTAAGTTTTTATATCTTTTAAAATACAAATATTTTCACACATTTTCAGCTTGACTCGGAAGCCGATATATGTATAAATACCTCTTGGAACATTTTCTGGCATCCCACCAGAGACATTCTTTGGAATCCATGGCACCTTCATCCAAAAGGCCAGTAACTGAATAAAATCTGGGAATGAATGGAACTTTTTTAGTGAGAATCATTACCCTCCAGGTGTCTTTTTGGAATGTTAATAGAAGAAGGTAAAAATCCTGCTGCTCATGTCCTACAGTTCTTGTCCAGGCTGAACCTAACCTGTAGCTAAAAGGAAAATTTCTCTCTGATGGATTATCAGTCAGTTATCTTTGGAAGTTGCAAATATAGTTATAAATACATGAAAAGAAAAAAAATAACTAAAAACCATTGGCTAAGAAATCTTTACATTTTAGTGTTTCTGTTTCTTCTTTTTTTTGAATGAGGTAGATATTTTAAGACTATAAAACAGCATAAAGACATTTAAATACTCTTGAGAAATGTTTGCGTGTGATAACACTGCTGAAGTTTTATATGACTTTAGAATTGTTTCTAGCATTTCCCTGAAAAAACTTAACATCCTTTTCACTTATAGAGCAGTTTGTAGAAATATCCCCAGCAGAGGGAGTGGCTCATCTGATTGAGATGAAGCTTGAAAGATTAGCAAAAGCAAATTTTTACTTTCATTTGACACATGAAAATAGTGTTAAATATAGTAATTTAACTAAATGCCTATTAAAAAACATTTTTACTCTCTCTTGTCAGCATGAAAAAAGAACATGGTGATGTGTCTGTAAGAAACAAATAGAGGCATAAAAATGTGAAATTGCTGTAGTGAATTCCAGAAAACAGTCTGATATTTTCCCTGCTTTGTACCTTATGATTTATTTGTATTTCACTGCATACAAAGCAGACATAAAATTCCTGAATATCAGAACTTTTAGCTCACTTATCCTGGTAGCATGTAGTAAGTTAGACCTAGTTTTCAAACAAATACATAAATATTTCTGAGTATAAGTCAGTATTTGCAGTGGATCTCGTGGACTTATTTTGATTTATAACTGATGGGTATTTAAGCTAGAAACTTTAAATAAGATGCATCATTTAAGTGAAAAAATAAGTTTGCAGAAAAAAACCACAAATTTTAGTTGTTTTTTAATCAATTTCTTTCAGCAATATTAAAACTGATGTCTATAACACAACACAGAAAAACTTAGTTATCTAAAAGGCCAAGGTGCAACTACAACAGTTGTTCTGTTTAAGCCAAAAAGCAACCCCCAGTAGTTTTCATTCCCCAATTTCATGTCCAAAATTTCCCCCTCAGTTTTAGCAGCATGAGTGCTGATAACATGAATTCCATTCATGATAGCATGAATGCTGTTCCTTCTGATGCTAGAAAACCCACTTGGTAAATGAACACTTTGGTATTTAATAACTGCACTCTGCTGCACCCCTGTGTGACTGTGCAGCTCCCATTCTGATTGCCATGAGTTAATGAGACAGGGTCCAGCAACTGGGGAGTTACCCCATAGGGAAAGTCAAGGATCCTGCCAGTGCAAAATACTTATTGGTTGATGATTCAACAGTGTCCTTCTATGCCCCATTTCCCTCAGGGAAGCAAGAAAGGGCATATAGTTGTACTAGAAGTGGAGAAAGCACATTGTGCTCAGTTTGCACAGGGTCTGGTTGCAGCTAATTTACATTGAACATCCTAAAACCATTTTAGGATAGGAAAATGGCTTGGGGCTCAGGTCCCCAGTTTCAAGGGCCCCAAAAGCCCATGAATCAGTCAGTAACATGGTTTTCATGGCAACCACCTGCTTTCCAAACACTCAACTCTTTGGGCATCTGGAAAAATAGTTAGGTAAACTCTTACATAAATCATCCCCATGTCCACTGTGTCCAATATCACTCAGTTCACCTACACAACGCATTGAGTTTACTGCATTTGTGCAGAGTGATATTATATTCCATGTGCTGCTAGCCTGACCTGGGAGTTTGATTTATTTGTGTGAAACTGTAAGGGCTCCCTGGTAGTATTACTTGAAAAAACCCAAAGATCACTTGTTCCATTTTGTCATTAAACTTTAACTCATCAAAACAAGGTTTCAAACCACAGCCTATACACTGACAAGACACATAAGGCACAGAAATAGTGTTAGTAAAACCAGAGAATTTTTATACAACCGTAATTGAAACTGATCTGGATTTCCAAACCTTGTTATTTCCTTAGTTCACTGTACTAGAAATATAGTATTTACTCAAAAGTCTTCTGATGGGTCCAACCTTCAGTTTTCTAATTTAAGTAATTCTGTCCCTCTGTGGAGGAAAAAGTTTTGTGGGTATAGCTTCACATAATTTCTTAAAATTGCATTTTCTTTTT
>NW_010337725.1:24809-25053 GCF_000700745.2 Antrostomus carolinensis | reverse complement strand
TGAACAACACTGGACCCAGTATTGACCCCTACGGGATACCACTAGATAAGGGCCTCCAACTTGATTCTTGAACAACACTGGACCCAGTATTGACCCCTACGGGATACCACTAGATAAGGGCCTCCAACTTGATTCTACACCACCAGTGACAACCCTCTGAGCTGTTCCATTCAGCCAGTTCTCAATCCACATCACCGTCCAATCATCAAGTCCAGGCTTCTTGAGTTTGCCAATGAGGCTGTCA
>NW_010337725.1:3824-24479 GCF_000700745.2 Antrostomus carolinensis | reverse complement strand
ATCAAAAGCCTTCCTCAAGTCCAAGCATACATCCACTGCCCGCCCCTCGTCTATCCAGCCAGTTGTCCTGTCATAGAAGACAATCAGATTAGTTAAGCATAATTTCCCTTTTGTGAATCCATGCTAACTACCCGTGATGACCTTCTTGTCTTTCACATGCTTAGAGATGGCCTCCAGGATGAGCTGTTCCATTATCTTTCCAGGGACTGAGGTAAGGCTGACTGGCCTGTAGTTCCCTGGGTCCTCCTTTTTACCCTTCTTGAAGACAGGGGTGACATTTGCCTTCTTCCAGTGTTCAGGAACCTCTCCTGATTGCCATGACCTCTCAAAGATGATTGAGAGTGGCTTAGCAATGACGTCAGCCAGCTCCCTCAGCACATGTGGGTGCATCCCATCAGGGTCCATAGACTTGTGGGTGTTAAGGCTGCATAGTCAATCTCTAACCCAATACTCATCGACCAAGGGAAAGTCTTCCTTTTTCCAGACCCTCTCACTTGTCTCTTGGCTTGGGGATTCCTGAGGGGTGGCCTTGGCAGTGGAGACTGAAGATATAGATGTAGATTAGATATAGATATAGAAATGTAGACAGACATAGAAATAGAGACAGAGATACACATACATATGTATGCATACATGTGTGCATGCCCCTATGTACAAATGAATTTAAAACTGTTTTCATCAGGAAGAAAATAATGAAAAGAACTATGTCCTAATTTTCATCCAATACAATTTTTTCTTTCACAGCTCCAAAAAGTCTTTAATCTTCTTAGCAATGTACAGCTAAACTTACTTTAAAGAATTCTCATGGGACTGACACAAATTGGTTGCTCAGCAGTTGAGATCATCTCATAAAAAGCTAATCTTTAAACTACAAAGACCACGAACTTCCACTTCAAAAGATTATTATTCTTTTTTCCACTCATGCTTTTTCAAGCAAAGTGTTTTCCTTCTGAAAGGACACAAAAGTAAAGAAATAAAGAAAGAAGGAAGTAATAAAATGCATAATTTAAAAGGTTTGTGTATTTTAAAGTAATATTTTTAACAGATTTTTACAATTAATTTTGTCAAATTTATTTTAATGAATGTTAGCTGTGCATTAGAGAATACCAATGAAAAATATACTAAAAAAAAAAATTAATCCCTAAAACTTTATGTGAAAATTATGTGATACTTTGACATTCATAAAGTTCTTTGCAAAACTACAGTCATAATTAATGTGGTGTATTTCTGTATTTTGCATAATGTGTTCCAAATTTTCAAATTTTAAGTTTTAATGTTAGGAACCACGCTAAATTATTTTCCCATTTCCAGTGGTGGAACATGGAGCAGTCAGGATTCCCACCAAGAAACCTGACACAACTGTCGACACCCAGCAGTGCCCCCTTGCAGCAAAGAGGGCCAACAGCATCCAGGGCTGCATCAGGGAGAGCGTTGAGGGAAGTGATCTTTGCCCTCTGCTCAGCACTGGTGAGACGCTTCTGGAATGCTGGGCCCAGTGCTGGGCTCCCCAGTACAAGAGATGAACATACTGGAGCAAGTCTAGTGAAGGACCACAAAAATGCACAATTAATTCCAGAAACAAGCAGAAAAATAATATATTTATACACACACACACACACACAACTTCAAGTGCCTAGGCATTAGTCATGCTCTTGATCTTCCCCTTTCTTTTTGCAGAGTACATGATGCTTGAATCTTTGAATTGTTCCATGCTACGTGAACCATTTCAAAGTAGACATAAATTGTCTATTTTCTGCCATTCAAAAGGAATGGAGTTGATCCATGTGATCTCTTACAGTCTCATGTTCCTTCTAGAAGTCTTCACTTTCTGCTAACATTTTATTTGCTAAATGTAAAAACTATCCGAATCTCATGTTTTGAACAGAAGTTCACTAACATAGGTTAATGATCTCAAAAAGTTAGGCAATATGGGTTATAGGCACATTAAGTTTTCATTGTGGTGATTTCTTACCTCCACTCTTTAGGATTCAGAGTAAAAGTCAATATTTACCATTTTAAACTGTTGAAATTTCTTTCCTTAAGGTAAATATTTTCAAGGGCTCTAGGAATGACAGTGTCAGCCTTATTTATCTACCTCTCAACTTTTTAATCCTTTTTGATATAAGTGGTGCTTTTATACTGACCTTGTACATGTTTCTGTCACACTGTCCATGTGACCATTTGAAGAGCTCTGAACCTGTTGGCCAAATTTGAAGTACTGAAGTGTCAGAGCTAAATTCTTACACATTTAGTGAGGGCAGGGCAGAGTAGAAACGCTTAGTAAATGACATGATTTAAGCAGAAGCTGCATTCTATTAAAGATCATAAAATCTGCATGAGACAGAGCATCCCTATAGAAGTCACAAATTCAACACAAACTGCTCCAAGGATAACCCGTTAAACTTATCTACAAGAAAAACCTGCCTCCAGTGCTGTAGGATTAGCGTAGTACTAATTCATATCTGAGATTTTTCATAGAATAAAACACAGAGAAACAGCCTAGTTTTAGATGGGCCAGTCTGCTTGGTATGTAAACCATGCTGAATTAGTGTCTGAGATTTGCTTCACCACTACCTGATTTTGTGCTTACACATTGGTGCTTTCATGCTTTTCTTCTTGATTAACGGTTAACTGTGACAGACCAAAGCCAATAAATTCAACAGAAATAAGAATTCTAAGACAAATACAGTATTATCCATATAACATTTAATTTAATGTCAACAAGGCTATAAAAGTAAATGAAGTCAGAAATTACAGCTCCAGTGGGGTTAGTATTTGTTTCTTGTGCTTTTTTATATTTAGCAGATGTTACATCTCAGGAGGGGAAAGACCAAACAATTACAGTTTACAATTAATGCCTCTGTAGTTCTTAACATTTTAGAGACTAATCACAACAAGCTGCATCATTACACTGCAGTTCACACAATTCCACTGTTAAAAGGGTAGTTTTTAAAGAGAAATATAAGTTCAGCCTAATATCGATCTGTTTTTTTTATCCAGTGACATTCTAATGGAAAATACAGAAACCATTCTGAAGAGCAATCAGAACTTGAAGGCCTCTGTCCTGGATGAATGACATAATTTCTTCTTCTTCATATCTCTCTCATTAAATCTTTATTTATATTCTACATAGCTCCAGTTAGAAATTCAATCCCGCTGGGATTTAAGAACTAAATGTTACTGGGGTGCAGACTGCATCTGAAAAAATGCATGCTTCCTAGAAACATAAAAGCCACGGAATTTATATTTTTAGAAGCTATGAGTTTTGAGGATATGGGTTTTAGATATCTGAAATGACAGTTAGATGGCACCTAAATCCTTTTGTTAATCTAGCTGTCTGCTTCTCTGCAGATATGTCAAGACCAAATTGTATCAGACCAGTCTAATCTCCTCATACAACAGCGTAACATCTCGTGGACAGATAAACATGTCAAATACTGGGAATTTTTTTAAGGTTTCTCATAATAGATTCTGAGCAAATTGGTGAAGATGGTTTAGAAAAAAATGCTATTACTTGGCTACAAAACCAGTTGAAAAAGCCTATTCAGGGTAATTAGCACTGACTCAGAGCCAAAATGGAGAGGTGTGCTCAGAGATGTTTGTCAAGGGCCTGTCCTGGCATGGTGTTGGTTAATATTTGCATTGTTGAGAGGACTGGTAGAAGAGACTACATGGCTAGCTAAATTCAAAGATGGTCCAGATGGAAGGGAGCTAGATTGCCAGAGGACAGGTTTGAGTTTAAAGTGGAATCTTGACAAATGGATATTCAATGTGAAAAAAGTAGTGCACTGTAGGAAAGGATCTGTGGCTTATCCAAGATGATTCCCGAGCACAGGCAAACAGCAACATACTGCTATAGGAAAATCAAACATCAGACTGGGCCTAGAGAACAGGGGACTAGGTGGTGACATGGCAGCAGCTTATAAAGTAAAATGTGGAAGAGAAGGAGGTTCGCCTGTTGTTCAAACCCATCGTATAGAAGACAAGAATTAATGGCTGTAAATTACAAGAAAGCATCAATTTTGAACTCTCCAACTTAGGAGCTTTGTAAAACCAAGAATAATCTCTCTAAAGGTGATCTTGCCTCAGGAATTTGGCTGCACTAGGTGATCTCTTTAAAGCTCCTTCAGCCCTGTGATTGATTGTCTTGATGTCTAAATCTCAACTAGAATAGATGTCTAAATCTCAGCTAGACTGTTCTCCTGTAGCAAAAGCCTCAAGCAATGGCAAAACTGACTCCTCAATATCTTCGGTACCTTTTTTAGGTTATCCAGACCATACCAATATTGAATCCTGAAGCTGCAAAAGATTATTTTGCCTGGTTTACTCTGCACTACCTGAATGATGTTGGGACCAACTGCTGCTTTTCATAAGAAAATTTTGCAACATAGGCAGTGGTTACTTCATTTATTGCCCTGCCTGGGACCTGCTCAGCCGTAGCATAACCTGTCAATTACAAAACAGAGAGAACTGCTGAAAATGCCAAGGCAGTGGCCAGATTCACCTCACCTATCTTCCCATGTCTACAGTATAGACATCTACAACTGCACAACTCGTACTAATCTCCATTCATGATGAACAGACAGAGCTAGGCAATTTTAGGATGCAATTCATTTGACTTAATTTAGATGCCTATATTAGGGTGAGATGAGCAGAAGTGCTTATTTTTCTCCATTGACTAGATGCAGACTAGATGAATAGCTCAGATGGGCAAATCTGCATGGCAAATATCCTCATTTTCTAAGACAAATTCCATCTGATGTGTTGATTTCACAGTCCAACAGTATCCACATAACAATATTAAATACCCAACAGTGCTGACTAGCAGCTGTTTGAAAGAGAAGGTAACAGAGAGAAGACCTCACTCCACCTCTCAATTAACTCCTACGGCTGTTAATTGCAGATAAAGCTAGGAGGTAGAGATTATAAAGTTGAAATAACTGACACTGTAAGAAAGGAGTATGATCATGCAAATTATAAAACCAGATAATTAATATGTAAAATCAGGGCCAATATCTTTCAGCTGAAGAGTTTATTGATTTAAAATTGCTGTGTACATGGCTGCAGTGCACTGGTATTTATTTTTAATTAGAAATGCCACGTTTATGGAAAAGCATAGTATTTCTTCCCTTGGGCCCTCCAGATGAAGGGCCTGTTAAGATCAGGTTCATGCTGAGTCTTGAGTTATGTATTCATTATCAGATTATATTTTCAATCATTTAAAACAAATTATTTAAAGAGGAGGAACAATTGACCTAATTTCTATCCCTAAGATTTCTGCTGGAAAATGTCAGCTTTTCCTATTTCATTATTTTCAATAAAGCACTACTTTATAATTGAGAGAATAACAGAATGCACTCTTAGCCTCAGTCTTTGGGTCTTTAACCCTGTCTTTCTCTACAAGATAAGGTAGTTTTGTTTTCCTGTGAGCTCAACTGTATTAAATTAAAATGGAAATCTTCACAAACATACAGGTTTTTATCAGTGCCTCCCCTGAAGGGCCAGGCGTCCTGACTGGTTCCATAATCCCAGGCTCTTCTACCTCACCCTTCTTCCCTCTTCTCACCTCCTCCCTCTTCAGCATTTGCTCCCAATATATTTCTCCCTCCTTATATTTATTCTAGTGGTCTGTTCTAGGATTGCCTATGATGGTCAGACCCCGTGCTAAAGCCACAGTGTATGTACTCAATTATCAGAAGCTTTTAATTGCCAAGTTCCATTCTGAATATCACTTTGCACAGTCCTGGAGTCACTCTGAGTCACTTGCAGGAGAAAAAATAGGAGAAAACTCTTAGCTCTGGGGTTGCTAGAGACAACATTTTCTCAAGTGCATATAGGACTGATTGTTGGTTTATTGCTTGACGGTCCAGAATACAGAAGCAGATCAAGACAGACAAAGACCATCCTCTAGACATGTTCCCCATGGGCCCCTGAAAATATGCACAGCGTTGGACTGTATTTCATTAAGTCTTTTAAAAAATACATTGAGTTTTGCAGGAAATAGTTTGCATATAAAATGAAATAAGTATCCTGGTGGAGTAACCAGGGCTTGCAAGAAGAGTTCTGAGAATTCAGTGTATATTAGTCAGATACACCTGAGTCCTGAAAAATCAAGCTGAAGAACCTTTCTCTGAACAACAGAGTCATGTTGTTCAGAGGAACAACATGATTCTCTGCAGCAGTCCCTAGAGCTTTATTGTAAACATCATTTTAGATAGTTCCTTGGGACTGGTGTTGAGATGGAAAAAGACTCTGTAGAGAAAGAGTTATTAGTTAATTCCACTCTGCTCATAACACCTACAAAACTTTCCTGTTCTTGACCATGAAATTTTGAATCCCCAACAAAAGTTTCCATGAATCTTCCAGAGTAAATCCCATAGGCTTGCTCAAGGGGAGAGGAGGGGGAAATAAAACTTCTATACCTTGTAAAAAACACTAAAGATTTTTGCACTGTGGAGTGTTTCTAAATATGGCATGCAACACTATTCTATTTTGACTGGACCATTACATGCCTGTATTCACTAAACATGAACAGTTTATTTTAAATGCTAACACACTGATTGTGGCTTTGTTGGAATGCATCACAAATAAAACTTGTATGTTTCCCTAAAGTGTATAGCTGCAATCCAAGCATTCCTAGAGAAATTTATTAATTTCTAAATCACTTTCATGTCACAGTCACACACAAGGATTGAAAAAAGCCATCACACACAAAGGCTGCCGTCACTGATGAGGTCAATGAAACTATCTACATGGTGAGGCTTACTGGATCAAGCTCTTAATTTCCTGCTTAGCCTTTTAAATATCATAGGAAAAATTATTCATAAATATTTTATGTGCATATTTTTACTTATTTTCCAGTGACCTCCAGATAACTGATATGTTCCAGACTGCAGTCACTGAAACTGCATTATAAAGAAACAATATAGACATGAAAAGCCAAATGCACAGGTAGGTAAATAAGCAGATTCCAGAATGTCACATGGTTATTGCTCTCTGGAGTTACCACTGAGAATGAAGCAGCATTCCCTTACTATGATTTAAATTGTCTTCTTTAAAGAAGCAGGTGCTCCCAGCTAGAGAACACAAATACCTGTGAGATATTCCATAGCACAGTAGAAATGCAAACCAAAGAAATAAAAGATGAGAGAGTAGATTGAGTGTCAGTCAGAAAGGAGTGCAAAAGGCACTGCTTATCTGCCCAGTGTTAGAGCAACCTGCAAATTGTTCCTGTGCCAGGAAGCAAGGATTCCCTCAGAAGCAGATGCTGAAGGTCGCTTCTGGCTATGGCTGGGCTGCTGCTGGCCTGGGCCCTGGCAGCAGTACGGGTGGTGCATGGAGAACTCCTCCACCCCACACAAGTGGCCCCAAAGCAGCCATAGATCAGGGCAGTGGGAGACAAATAAGATCAAGCATTATTTTTCCATCCAGTTTCTGTTTTCAAGCAGAATCTGAAAATTGTGTGTCCAGTAAAGTCCAACCATATTAAGGGGGTTTAAATGCATGCGGGTAGGTTTCAGACGTCAGCAGTGACACCATCGTACTGTTAAGTGATACTTTCTGACTGATCCAGTAATCTCTGTAAAATGCTGCAGCTGTACACCAGAAAGGCTCCTTCCATGTACAAACTTGATATCAGTAAAGCATAAAAGATGGAAATACCAGTAATGACTGCATAGCAAATGAGAATTTTAATGCCATATATAAAGCAAGCAAAAAGCCAAGACCAGAAAAAGCCACCGTTAGGTAATAAAATAAAAAATAATTTAAAAAATCAAACAAGCTAGCGATCTGGTCGCAGTCTTTTTTTGAGCTCTATGCTGATTTTCAGCTGGCAGCTGCTAGGCCCCAGCTGTGCACACCTTATATTGCAGCCCACATGCTATTCCTCCAGCTTTCCAAAGGCCACCCTTGGTCAGTGTGTTTTCCTGTAAAGAGATACTGGGGAAGGAATGCAATGTTTCCTACCTGACCAGAAGGAAGGTAAAACCACTGAAAATTAAGGCTTTAATGTATCCCAAATAGAAATGACTAGCTAGCAGCCTGCCAGAGACAACAGATGGTCTGATTGCACCACAGGTTAAACATCACTAAAGCTGATGAGCTCCCTACTGCTCTGCTGGTGGAACTAAGAAAAGGAAATCTAATCTCTGCAGCATTACTTCTCCTTATGCAAAGGAGCTTTTTACAGGTGTTACTAATGGAGTGACTTTTTTATCGATGTCACCTCATACTTTGCATTAGGAAATTTTGTTCAACTTGCATATACTTTTTCCAAACTAGTTATTTTTTCAGGCATATGGCTTGACAGCTTCCATGCCCAAATACCCAGAATACAGTATTTAGTGAATTCCTAAACTTCACAAAGTTTTAGATATGGAAATACAAGCGATGAACTCTAATGTGCTCAGAAAATACAAACAAGATATGGACATTTAAAAAATATTAATTAAATTAGATGTACTGTAAACTAATTATATATAATCTATCCTTTGCTTTGCAGTAGAAACATATGAGTTATTTACAGATAATAGGTCAGAGAGAGGGACTAAAAAGGAGACAACCTTTTAATACAAAGCTTACTAAATGTTAGTTATTCATCAGGCTCCACATTCCAGTTATCAGATGTGCAGGCACAATATGTACTCATTCAGTCATGATGGTATAAAAAAACCCAACTTATTGTTTGGCATCAGTCGTAAGTGTACATTTAGTAAAAAGCTAATACAAGTTTAAAAACAAGGTCAAAATCAGGATGATTACATTTTTTGTCACAGCTAACATTCAGTAATTATTTCAGTGTCTTAAAATGCAGGCGACCAATTCCGTAAGAATTGGATTATCCATGCAGACACGATGAGGCAAATCCAAATGATTCTCTCATAATAAAAAACATTCCCTTATCTCCCAAGAACACTCTGTAGATTCTCCATGACCCCACATATTAATTGATGTATTTTAGGTTCAAATGCAGCAATGAAATTGCAGTGCCACTGTGAGGATGCAGGTTTACATCACTAGCAGACACGGTCACCCTCTCCTGACCTTTATTTTCCTTGAACCTCTTGGACATGGTCAGTATGTGACTGAGACAGCAGACTGATCTGGGTTTGCCTTGCAGTCAAACAGCGTGTGATGCTTGGGTTCGCACACTGCAAGTACGGGGCTTGGGGATTTACACTTGATTCAAGGATGGAAAAAAAAAGGCCACAATTAAGATTAAAATTCAAAATTAACTGTGACCATGTGTTCATTAAGGGAGCAATTAGATAAACTGTGTGGTTTTGCATGACTGTTTATTTATGAGAAGTGCTCCCAATAAATATCAGGTATTAGTAATGCAACTGATAACCATTCCAACAAATTAGGAGTACATTAAAAAGACTTTTTTTTTTTTTTTTTTCAAAGCATCTGTCCCACATTAAAACCATACATTTCTCTTCTCTGAAGTGTCTATCCTTTTTTTCAGGAGATGATGATTGGTATTTCAACCCCACAAGGCCCTTATCCAGGTACTGTTCACAACCTTCCTGTCGCACCCCTCCATGTCCTCTTAGATGTGGCCTGGGCTATACATAGATGTTTCTGTGTGTTGCTAAGCACTTCAGTGTCTCTTAAAATCTGGCCCCTAAACTCTTACATCTCTATTCTTTTTACCAAAATTAATGTGGAAAGTATCTGCAGGCACAGACTGCTGGGAGGTTAGAGGCTTAATATACTCTACATGTTCTGGGTTGTACGAGGTTTGGGAGAAACTGCATCTCTGATTTCAGGTTGCCTACAAGGACAAGCTGAGTGTGCACAGGGAAATCTTTGAGACAGTCCAGACTCCAGGCTCTCTCGGGTCCAGATAGCTCAGCTAAACATAGACAGGATGATGGGGTCACAGTGAATTCACAGCTTTTACGAAAGGCAACAGATATTCTCAGTAACAGGTCCTGTCTCACACCATCTGCACCATTGTACAGTACTGCAATATTTTTAAGTCCAAAAAAGGGAATAATTTTAGGCTCTAGTTTTCTTTTTTTCCACACAAAGAGACAACTACAAAGAAATATCTGGAAATAGAGCTGGTTCTAAACACCTAAACATTCTCCTTTGTTGCTTCTGAAGTTGTGTAGGAAGGTCAATAGCCATCAAGTATTCAGCTCTGCAGGTCAATAAAGGGGAGACAAAACTGGCTCAGACAGGTCAAGAAAGGTGTCTGCACATAGAACCAAATCCCATGTAATTCAGGGATCTGATGAGTGTTTTTCCAGCTTTTCTTTTGAGAGAAGCCTTCTATTAGAGTAATATTTAGTCCAGCACAACACATTCCCTTTATCTAGGGAGTTTGTGGGGGAAGAGGACAGAAGTTCTTCAGGCTGTGGAAGTTTAATTTAATAGGATTCACAGAAGAGATTTAAGGAGCTAATCATCCTTATAGCTGCTCAAGTCCAATTTTTATCCCCCAAAGCTACTAAATTTTTTAAGCATGTATTTTTGACAGTGCTCTCCAGCAATATCTTCCCTTGGAGCACATTGAATTGTGTAGGCTGTATTATATAAATGAGCTGCTTTGTCAGCTCTGTAACCCCTAAATGCTAGGGAGGTATATAACTAGGTATTCTCTTGTCTCACCAAGCTGACCTACTCTTTGCCTTCCACCTAACAAAGCCAGAAGCAGACAGAAATTAAATGTAGGGCTTGGAATACAGTGGTACTCAACACTACAGTGCTTAGATGCCAGGATCCAGAGTCAGAAAGGGATATTTAGGCACTACCTGGGCACCCCTTATGCTCCATAGACCTCTCATTGTCATTGGCACAATGGTTGTCAAGAGGCTGACAAGTGCTTTTAACAGGCAGTAAACAGGTAGGAAAGTGAAATAGCTGAGGGTTTTGAGGTTTTTATCAGCTCACTTTAGGCAGGAGAGATATGCAACTCTACTTTCCTCATGCTTCCAAAATTCCTCTCTTCTTTAAAGAAAGACCCATCTCATACAATTCTACTATCTCTATATCATGTCCTTCTTAAAACGTAAGGGCATTATCTTAGCTTACTAAATGCAAGGACACCTCTGATTACTGTCCTTTCTGAGAAACTATGAATGTCTCACTTCACAGCAGTTCCCTTCAAAAGAAATGCACGTCTTGCACCTACATGGCAGAAGCGGTTCATTCATCGTTGGCTGGGCTCACAGCCCTTCACTGGGAGACAGCCAAGACTCATTTGAACCCTTCAGCCTCGCTGCTTGGGGAAGGCAGGCTTGCCGAGATTTTCTTATCATTCAATATTCACTGCAGCGCACTGGAAAAAGAGTGAGGCTGAAATCAGGCAGATCTGGAAGGGTTGAGCTGCTACCTCCGTTTTCACCAAGTCCAGCAAAGCTGAGGGCAGCACACACACAGAGGTGTTAGATTTCTTCCACCTGCTCTGCTCCCAACTGCAGAGGTCCCAGAGGCAAAACTCCCTATTGGCTCCTGGGCACAGGCGGGCATAACACGCTCTGTAAACACTCAAAAGAAAAGTAAGTCCTTCTGCTAACCTCAAGTTCCACTCTTAGACAGCTGCATAAAAAAGTAAATATCAGAGTTTGACTACTTGACTACTTTAATTTTTCAGAATTAGTGCACAACCCATACAACGAACCTCCCAAAGAAATGTCATGTTCCTCAAGACTTCCTATGGGTCCTTACAGTTTTCCAGCCTCCAAGTGCTTGGAAACACTTTGTCAAACATTTTTTGTATTCCCTGGCTAGAAGCAGTTTGAATCATGTAGGGTAAGTACTGGGTCAAGGCTCTCAACATGGATAAGGACTATGAAGACAGCGAAAAATACCTGGAAAGTATTGAGACGTAATATAAGACTTCAGGTGATTATGTAAAGGCCAACGCTAAAGAGACATCTGGAAGTAAAGAAGAGTTAATGAAGTCGAGGAACCGTGGCTATGTGGGTCTTTCCACCCAATATCCTGTGTACAGCAACGGCAGCTGTGCCGAGTCAGGCAGCAAGAGCCAGAAATCTCATCAGATGAATAAAGATTGTGAATTAAATATCACAGTGAGTACCTGGATATTTTTGGATGTACTTTAATCATCTAATTAGTCCCAACACTGAAAAGTGCATAACAATACTTCAGTTGTTATCTCTTTTCTGCCTAGGTAGAGTAGTCACCCCTTCACTTCCAGAAAAGCCAGTGTATATTGCTCACACTATCTGAAAATAAGATATAACTTGTTTCAGGGGAATCTCACATCCTGAAACACTTGGCCTTACACTTGAAGAGAAAGATATGCAAATTGAGATTACCAAGGTTGTCTGTGGACTTGGACAACAAACTTGTACTTATACCTGTCAAATTTAGGAAATTACATATTTCATAGAAATTTTGAATGAGATTATTTTAAAGGTCTTTGATTTATTTTCTTTGCGGTGCCATGTTGATAACATGAAAGGTATGCGATATCACATATAATAACAAGAGAAAAATAATTACACCACTGGACTAATAAAGGCTTATTTTTGTTATTTTTATAACAATAACATGCTAGAATAACTGATCATGTTTATCAGATGAATGCTAAAAACCAGTAATCACACAGTCACTGGGAGCTACTTCTGCACTCCCACAAAAGCTGCACTCATTTACTTTGAAACTTGTGGCTACGAGCCACTGTAAATGGGCAGCCTAAAATTATTACACAATGAACTTCTTCAGTCGTGAGAATCTCTCTGGCTACAGGCCCTGAGTAGCTCTTGGTGCCATTAAATAAAATGCCTGATCCAGTTCCTACTTTTTTTGTGGGAACTTGATCAGACTTGCTTCATTTCTCACTTGACCAGAGCTGAGCTTTCAAACCTGCACAACTTCTACAATATTTGTAAACTGCTGATAGTGCAGAACTGTATCCCTTAAACACTGTTTTGCATTCTGGTAAGAAAATAAATTAGCATAAGCGTATTTCTATAATTGCAGTAAAAATCTTTACTTTCTCATTGTGCTAAAATATATTTTTAATTGAATCACAAACTGAATTCATTTTATATAATCACCTTGGCTTCTGTACTTCAGCTGTTAAAAATCATTACCCCAGCTGGCCCCTAGCAGTCTTTCCCCGTGTCTGACCAACCAGTCCTGAATACAGATATGCGTGAAAGGCTGCCTCATGCTCCAGGGGATGATGGAAATACGGAAAGCTATCAATAGCCAGCTCAGGCTAATGAAAGCTCATCTCTGCAGGGGCTGAGAAAGCTGATCATTGGTTGTTAATTACATAGGGCAAATTCAATTGCATTTCCCTGCAATAGGTTACATCTGTTTGACCGTGATATCTACTCGGTTTATATACCCATTTAATTACATTGCAGCCTTTGTACTTGCAAAATGCAGAAATTCTTATTAAGTGAATAATTCAGAAATATACCAATTAACTTATTTTAAATGTTTTTATAGTATAAACTCATACAACTCATAAAGAATTTTCATGTATGCAATAGAAATACCAAGGTATACATAACATTTTGGTATCTAATTTCCACTCCAGAAGAGCAGTTCTCAGCCCGCTCCATGTTTCTCCCCTTTTTATGCATACCTTTATATTTGTACCAAATGAGCTATCTACAGCTGCTGTGTAGAGCTCTTCTGCCCAGCTCTTTCCTTGCTTCCAGTGGGATTGATTCAGCCTCCCTTTTGAAATTTCTCTGCACAGAGCTTTTACAGCATTTTTGGAGGAAGAAACATTGTGTCATCCAACTCAATGTCTCTTCTGCTTTCAGCACAGCAGCCAAAATATTTCTTCTTGATATCCCATCCTATATGAGTTTTTGTCTCACCTCTCTTTAGGATCTCCTTCTCCTTTGTGACTCATCTGCCTTTCTCTTACACTTCAGCTCTGTTTTCTTCCTGTGCCTGCTTAGTTTATCTAGTGTGTTGGAGTCAGTCTGAGCTTCCAGACTGACACCTTCCAGATCTAATCCTTTGCCTCTTGCCTCTCTCTGTTTAGACTTGTGTCTCAAGCTGTATATATCTCCCTCATCTGGGACAGAGTTCCAGATGCAGACCTTCCAGAATCTGTATCGTCTTTCCAGACTCTCCCCATGATCTTCTTTCCTTGGCACAATTCAAAACTTTACTGTACTCTCTCTATCTTTTCCATTATTTGGCAGTCATATTTGATTTTCCTTCGTATTTTTTCTCTGTCTAAACAGTAGTAGTTCTGTCAAATCTCTCTGTCTGTCTGTTCTCTCTCTTTCTGTGTCTTGGGAAAGGGAAGTTATCTTTGTTACAGTAACTGGAGTTCTTTTGAGGTGTTTAGCACATATATTTTCCACGCTTGGTAATGTAGAGCCCATGGGACTATTTTGGAGCAGTAAGGGATCCTTTGCCACTTCAGAGTTCAGATTCTTTAGTTTCCAAAGCAGAGCAAGAGTGCCAGTCATAGACTAAAGGATGTACTCCAGTATGCTAATATGTAGACTTCTAAGTGAGAGCCACAGGAAGCACCTTTGCCCATGAGACATGGTCTGAACCCAGCCAGTCCATAAACAGTGATAAATGGTTCAGCTGCAGGTCTGTCTTCCTAGAAATAATTTCATATACTGCTGTGAAAACATTCCAGTTAGGCAGTCAGCTGTGTTATCATAGTGCCAAGCTCAGACCCTTGGGGTTATGTAGGATCTGCTCAGAACTAGAGTCTAAATAATGTTTTCTCCCTACTCTTCTTAGACCTTTACACAGCTTCCAAATCTGAATCACAGGAGCTGTATTCAGTGCCTGGAAAAACAGTTCCTGTTCATTATCATCCCTCCTTGGTCTCCCCAGTACTTCTTAGGTTGCCAAATTGCCATCAGTGCTTTTACTCTTTTTGTTTGTCTTTATCTTCGTGTCCCATTGGCTCAGTTTCTTTTTGTGTTCTGTGTTCTTTTAGGAGTGATAATTTAAAAATGTGTCATGCACTTGTTTGAAATAATACCTTTTTTTTAAGTGGCAGGTCCAGCTGCAGGCTAGGGTGCTTATATTCTACAGCCATTCATCAAAGTACCACACTATGAAATCGTATCACTAATGGCTATGGACCCAGTGTGGGGGAGGGCTATGGGACCTCACCTCTTAGGAGCATCAATGCAGAAGAGAACTGCACTCCAAGGGAGCCAAAGGGTCAGGAATCAGCTTTTTGTCCCACAGCTGTGTGGGCCAATCTAGAAGTTTTATTAAATGCTATTTGTTGTCCATAATTCATTGATTTTGGATGGGACCTAGAGGTTCACACTTGATAGCTAAAATACTAGGTGATGGAATATCACCATCCATATAATCTTACAAGTTTCGTATTATATTCAGGTGTGTTTGTAGCCATTTTATCTTACTGGGCATACTGTCAGGCTATTTTTCAAGTACATATCATGATGTATGCCCTTTTTCTTAGACTGAAATTTATTTCATTGGAGTACTCATGGCTTCCAGTCTATCTTTTATCAATGACATCAACTCACTCACCAATCTAATGCTCCATTATCCTGGGAACACCAATTTATTGTGGTATTACCTTTTCCTGGAGAAGGCTGAATTGCTTTTATTACTTCCTGCTTCAACAACCACTAATCTCTTTTCTGGAGTTCTTCCAACTGGATGACTATACTTCTGACACAACTAGTTCAAATTGCCCTTGCCAGGATTTAACAGACTGAAATATCTGTCTCAGTTTCTTCAAGGACAGAGATTTGATTTCCTATAGACTGTGTGACTTAAAAACAAGTGTCAGTTTTTGTGCAGTTTCCCATTTATCTTCCTGTTTTGGTGAACTTGCCCACATTTTGAGTTTCCTGATGCCAAATTGCTAATTATTGGTACCTACAGACAGACTCTATGAGGGTTTACAACCTATAAATTCCACTGACTTCTGTTCCTATTCAACATCTAAACTACCCATAATTTGTTGTTAAATGCCTGTTTTCCTGCATTGATTTCCTGGGCTCTGACTTCTTAGTTTGCTAACCTGAGCTGCTAAATCACCTACCTACTTACTTTTAAAGACATTGTTCAGTATAGAATAAGTTTTGTTAAACCAGTTCATGAACTCTATTGATGTACAAAGTTAGGTCTTCTAGGGCCAAGAGCTTTACAGAAGTCACAGGACAAATACATACTGTACCCAGCCTTTGCCAAGTTAACACTCTGTCTCCGCTCAAAATATACTGAAGGGACACTTGCATTTCTAAAGCAACAAATTAAATTCCCTTGAGATAAGGAGTAAAATTGTAGCAGTGGGAGCTTTGCTATGTCAGCTTGCTCAGAGATCTGTAAACAGTATTACTGAAGCAAATTGTGTATCAATCTCTCAATTTCCTCTCCCAGTCTGTAATGCCTTTTTACTCTTGGCAGAAGGATGTAAGAGATGGACGTGAATCTAATGGTTGGCTGCTACTCAAGAGAATTGACAAAAATAAGGGGAACAGCTTATCAGCATCTCTTGTGAGAGGATAAAGATGAACTTAAAATACAACACTTAACTTGGGGGTTTTTTTAAGCAATGTAAATTAGATGGGATGGGCCCTATCTCATTTTTAGTATCACTTAACACACTGGGATCTCCAAAAGCCTTCCCTGTTCTGTTGAAACATAAATAAAAACAAACACAACAATTGATTCCTTCTGGTGATGGATCTGATCTCATGGAAGAAAATCACAGATATAAAAAAGTAGGAAGAATAAATGCATTTAATTATGTTGAGATCTCTTTTCCAACTTCCCTGGATTCTCACAGTCCAGGTTTCTCATTTTAAGTGTTTAGTCTTGGCTATTTCAAACCAGTTTAGTCCTGCTCAGCTCAGTGGGAGCAGGTTGGCATGGGCTAGCTGAAGATCAAGTCCATTCTCTTTCATTATTGGAAAGGTACAGACATCACAATAGAAAGCTGAACCCACTGGAAAAATATTAGCAAAGTACATGGTAAGAACAGTGACAATCTGATCTTTCCATTAACTTCACTGCCTCATAAATTTCAATTTACCATTAAGATTAGTAACCACAGGAAGTAACTCATGTTGACACTAGTAGCATACGTGTCTGTAGTCTACTACCTGTAGTTTTACTATCCAAAAATGTAAGCAGAATTTTCTCAGCCTCTTTGGTGCTCAGAGTTGGTTTCAGAGTGGTGTGGGTGCCCAAAGGGACTGTGCTTTTAACTGTGCCAGTGTCTGGATTCAGTGACAAAACTGTGTGCTCAGATATTATGTCCATTAACAATGACCACATTTTTAAATGGAGAGTGTGACTTATTTGATTATCCATTTAGTCAGAACATGATTGCTGAATACCCTTTAGAATAAAGTATTTAAATCAACCCAGTTCTCCCTGGATGTCTTATTAACTACTATTCAATAAAAGAGTGGCAATTACTTGGCTCTAAAATTGTTTTTTTCCCTCTAACAAAACCATTTTAAGGCATCACACAAGTGTACATGTGGCAGTGGGCAGGAAGTCTCCTTTTAGGTTTGAGCAATCAGCCATTCATATCTGCTTTTTGTTTCCTCAAGGTTAATCCTTCTTTCATCATGTTTTAGTGGCAATAAAGTTTTTCTAGATGGATTTATTCTTTGCTATTCACAGAAACCCAATGTGAAGATCTCACAGATTCATTTCTTTCAAAGCTTTGGAATACCTCTGTGGTAGAGAAGTCTTGTATTGGTCACTTACACTTTCCTTATTTCTGTGGTTTTTCTTCAGTCTGTTGCCTACCTATTTACTTACCATCCTTGTTCCTTCTGTGCCCTCTTCTTTGGCACTTACCCCTGAATTATGCTGAGGCATTAGTGCTTGAATTAATGTGTATATGAAACGTATCTTACATCTGGTACACCTACTTCATATATACCAGCCAATCTATATGCATACAATGCATTCATGTCCTCTGATCCGTGCGCTTTTTCCTGTTCACTGCTACTGTTAGTTCATGTCTTTAAAAATTAGAATATTGTGCTTACCTGGAATACCCATTCTCAGCATCATCACACAGGTGTTCATGATCTCTTTGAAGAACACACTTCAAACACACATATTTAATAATAGCTATCTCTTGTGTCTCAAGCAAATAAAGGAATTTAATTCCATATTATCTTAAAAAATAGATTGTGCCATATGAGAGAAAGGAGAAGAAAATAGTCTCTGGCAAGCTAACCTGAGGCAAAACTCATTTGTGATCACAAACAGAACAAAAGCTGAGCACAGCAATTAGGACATACCAGCCACATGAGATCAATTAACACCATTAGGACCACCCTGTATCCTTTCTCTAGCTGGGGAGGGTCTCCAACACCTCAGAGAAAAGTATAATATTCTCCCTGGTCACCACTTGTGATTTTATCTCACAATGGGGTCAACTCTGTGTGATCTTCCATCTTGCTTTCTAGTAGGCGTGGCCACCACTCTGCTTGCAGTAAGAAACATGCAGAGACGGGTTTCCTAATCAACTGTTTTCTCAGTGTGGCAAGAAAACATGATTGGGTCACTTTGGGCTATTTTATTTAAAGTATTTATTGTTTAAGGGGTCCCCTCTCTTTCCCCCTCCCTTTTCAGGATGGCACAGTTGTCATAGACCTTCAATGAATGGGACCATAGCAGTACAGCTAGATGCATGCTCTCAAATAAAAGAGGGTGTAGGGTGAGTTGTTGGCACCAAGACCAAGGAGCACAGACCTGTTTGTGAGCTCCCTGCATAGAGCCTGCTCTGCAGGGGATGAGCCGCACCCACCGAGGCTCAGACTGACCCTTCTCCCTGCCCCAGGTCTCAAGCTGCGGTACACAAATGGGAACCTGCTCTTCCTGTGGCAGGAGTGTGGTGTATCCTGGCTGCTCGGCATATGGAGCGTGCTGAAATGCACTGAAGAGAGCCAGGGCTCACACAGTCTTGTCCCCGTTGCCTTTTGGGAGCAGGTACCTCTGAGGCCCTACAGAGCCCTGCAAAACAGCCTGGTAATGAGCTAAGGGCAATGCTGTGGGGCTGGTCAGGGCTCCAGTCCTGAGCCTGGCCCAGGGATGCCTCTAATTAACAGCAGAGACAAACCCGCTGAGGCCAGCACAGAGTCACCAACGCTCCAGCGTTTGTTTGCAGTAGGACTTGGCCAAAAGCAGAATGAGGCAAACTAACACGTTTCAAAGTCACATTAAGCCTGAGATAGGAACCAAGGAGACACTTCAGCACTTGTTTGAGCTTTCTGAGAAATAATGACTGAAAATAGCTGGGTGTATGTGTATTTTAGCAGAAATACATGTACATTCTGGATGTGGTTTGAGCACATCTGTTGAAAAGGGGTGCAATTGGTAACTACAATATCGCATTACTATTACTTGGTCACATGCAGATGGGCTATGTGCCATTTATTTTCATCAGTTTATATTTCAATTTTATCTGTGGTTTTATTCCAGAACATAACTCCTTCAATATGATTTGGGCTCTCACTTCAAGGTTAGTCATTTGGGAAGCTTATTAGGGTCTTACAGGGTGAAAAAATTAGTAGTGCATAATTTAATGAAGTTGACAACCCTTCCTGCAAGAATGATGCATGAACCCTTACCAAATCAGAAGCAGAATACCTGGGACTATCCAATATGGACAATAACTTTCAATGAACATATTTATCCAGCCAATTATTCAGTTTGTTGCCTATTATTGTTAGGAGCAATGAAACACAGAGAGATTTACAGATCACTCCTGAGTCACACTGTCTGTTGGCACATGGCTGTGGCCAACCTGCAGCATTTCAGAAACAGACTCGTGTTTTGTATGATGCAAGATTTCTAAGGGTTTAGCTCTTTGAGTGTCTTATGCAGTGTGGCCAAAATAATCCCATGTGCTTTTTCGTTTCATGCAACATAATGGTGTGCTCATTTCTGAGGGGTGTTTTGCAGGTGAAGATATACTGTGATATTAAGTCATACTGATTTCTAAATTTCTGCCCTTTCATATATTTCTCAAGCATCTCTATCAGAATTTTAAAAGCCCAAAGCCAACAGAATAGTTCTGTTTAAGCGTGCTCTGTCCTATCGACAACTACCCTATCAAGTATTATTATACACAACAACGTGGATTAACAGAAAGGTATGGTATCTAGTGACTTTTACAAAAGTCAGAGTTTATTTGAGGGGTCAAGCACTATGGCAATGCAAAAGGGATCCTGAGGATGACACATAGCTCTACCCATCAGAGCCTGTCCTGCCTAGGCAGCCCTGAGGCCATGGGTGTCCCTGTCACCCTCTTTTGTCGTTAGCCCAGTTCACTTGTAATCTTGGAAAGAGCAGAATTTAAATCAGTAGGGGTTTAAGCTCATAGGTCTTGGTAAGTCTTGCTTTGGTCATCTAATTATTTTTTGCCCTGGAGCAGTGACTGAGTGCTTCCTATAGTGAAACTGGATCACCAGCACCAGCATCAAGCCAGCCCAGAAAGAGCAGAGCACACCTAGACAAGGCACTAGGTGCCACTGGTTCCCTCTGTCTTCTGATCAGGCAAGCTGTTCCCACACTGGCAGAGTTAACACATCAACTAATTCATTAGAAATAAATGCAGTGCTTCCTCTGAGTGTGTGAAGGTGACTGTGTGGGGCTGTTCCCACGATGAGGAGCCTAATGTCAGTGGGCAGGCACATCTCTCCTAACCTTGCTAAATACTCGTGTCTG
>NW_010337725.1:0-3793 GCF_000700745.2 Antrostomus carolinensis | reverse complement strand
AGGGAGTGATCCTGCTGACTTTGGTGTGCATCTTCACGTATCTTTGACCTGCTATTGAGTAACACGGTGATCTATTTGCATTTGCTGGCCTGACTAAAAGGTTTGTGGAGCCTTGGTTTATTCTCTATTCCTTCATCTGTTTGTAGAAATAACTCCAGATGAGCCAGTTCTTTACAAAGATATTAAGTTATTCAAAATGTGCATGAAATATTTGTTAAGACAAAGTTAAATCAAGCGGCTGCAGCAGCCCTGTTTGTAGGAACTGTTTCTTGGGTAGGGTGTGAGAGGTTCACCTCACACTTTGAAGAGGTAGAAAAGGAAGTGCACTTTGAGTAATAACCTTCCTTTAGAGACCTCCCTCCCTGTAACTATTCCTCTTCAGAGTGGTGGTGGGATTCAGCACTGGGTGAGACTGCGCTGCTGCAGAGAGCCCCACAGTGCTGGGGAGCCTCAGAGCAGAGCTGACTCCTCAAGGCCGTGCATGGGGAAGAGGCAACATAACTCTTGATATGAGGCTGAGGCATAAATTAATGACAAAATTTTTAGCTAAGCTATCGTTTTTGCTCCTATAGGTTTCACTTTACATTGTCTTCAGTAGAAACCAATACCCCCAAATTCACCGTCTTTTAATTTCTCTTGAACCAGAGCAATCCATATGTTTCATACATTAACCTTTATTTTGTCATCTGAAGTAGCTAAACTTTTCAGATTCATTATCTGTGTATTTTTATATCAATTCAAGTCTCACATGGAAATCTTATTTGAAATTAAAAATCTAAGTTACAGTGAAAGACTACTGAGAAATGCAGGACTAGGCTGCATTGATTTTCATATCTGTTTTTTGACAGACGTAGTCTTATGGTACACATCAATTCTTCTCTGAACACCTTACTGAAAACTTCATCATCCAGTGACAAATGGATGTAAATCACTCTTAAAACCCATCCTACTAGAGGTATTAAAAAAAAAAAAAAATTCTTGGCAGGCAACAAAAACCAGAACCAAACCTGGAGACGAGCTTGAGATGAGTGACAGGCAAATTCATCTTGTTTCTTCTGTTATCTTTTACATGGAACATCAAATTTCATTAAAAATAGAATTTTTTTTCTACAATTCAGGAGGATGTTGCAGTGATTCTCTCCAAGTTTTTGTGTGCAGAATTAAAATGTATACTTTGAAAGTGAGCCTCTTAAATACATGGACTATGCCTCTGCAATGGTATTATTTTCATTGTTACATTATTTTTATTATTACAAATTTTTAGTGAACAACTGATGAGCAATAATCTCACCAAAATTAGCTACATAATTACAGATTTTCTTTTTTAATATTTGTAGCGGAATGTTTGTCAGTTGCAGTCTGAAACACATGATTTAGAAAAGAAAGTTCGTGGTTCTGCCACGTGGCTGATTCCAGCATGTAAACTGGCTGTGGCTGTGATGTCCCTGCTGGAGGCTGCTGTCATTAGTGGAGAAACCCTGACACTCTATTAGACATTTATTCACTCAAAAAATAGTCATTATGCAAATCTCTGCCCGAAGACCTGCCTAAAGTACCACAAGCAGAAGTCTCAGCTGCTGTAAATGAACACAGCTTCAATGGCTTTGACCAGGCAATGACTGCCTGCTCCATCTGAAACATCTGTCCTGGCTTCCAGTTTTCAGCATCTCTGCTCTCATCACCAGCAAAAAGAAACGATTATTTGTCAGATATTCTTCATTGTTAATTATTAACCTGTGGCTGCGTTCCCATCTCTAACCTCAAACTTCTTGTACCAATGTATTTTGTATGATGCTGACACATGATGATTTTTCTATCGTGTTTGATGTAGAGCTGTAAGTAGTGTTTTGAAGATTTATTCTTTTATTAACATCTTAAGTTTTCTTGTTTTATTCTACCACCTCAATCCAGGCAACAAGTCTGCTTTGTCCTGCTACAAAGCTCTGGACACCCTGCAAATATCTTCCACTTCCACCCCTTGCTGCTACCGCAGGGATGATGCGCTGCCAACCCAGAAGGGCAGAGCCTCTCCCCTCCTCACATGAAAGGGTCCTGATGTGCTGAGATGGTTCCTGCAGGCAGGGTCCATCCGAAGATGATGCTGTCTGCCAAGGTGAAGCAATTCATGGGGCTTCTGTTGGTGTGATACTGAAAATTTGCTAAGTGTTGCCTGTCCTGATCAAAAGGGTTAATGGTGGTCACCATCCTGGGTACACTTCAGAAGGAGTGACTCCAGGAGGGTTAGAGCTGGGGGGTAGGCAGAGCAGAGCAGGGTGCAGGCAGAGCAGGCACAGCGCCCAGCTCTGCTCCCACTGCTGTGACACCCACCCTGCCTGAGCACAATCTGCTGTGTGACAAGATATTCTCATCTTCATGCGTCAAGACCTTAAGCCTTTCTTCTTTAACACAGAGATTAAGGGCAATCCTGCCAAATTCAAAACCAGATCAAGTACAGTACTTTGGCGAGATGAGCTACTGCTCTGCAAATCACCCCACGCAGGCTGGACGCCTGGGCTTCTCACGGGAAACCATCCCTCCGGTTTTCCAGGTTCAGCCATGGGCACATTGCCCTTTTCTGAACCTACTCTGAGCCTTTATGTTAATCGTGAAAGCTGAGCTAATTGACTGCAAACCAACCAAATCAACACCATATTTTTTAACTTTTTTTTTTTTTTTTTTTTTTTTTTTTTTTTTTGCCAAGCACAGGTACCTGCAAACACTGATCTGGGAACCAGCAGCCTAGCAAGGCATTCAGCTGGTGTCTCATTTTGCCTCCAAAATATGCTATTTCCATGTGCCTTGGAGACAGGGCTGGCTGCTGAATTGCAGATCAAGCATTCCTGTCCCATAGTTCTTACCAATTTACTTTTCAAAGAGTAATTCTGCGCAAAATTTCCCTGAAATTTATTATCATGATGACAAATAGGTGAATTAGAATATAGTCATTAATATTATTGCTTACAAAAAAAGCATTATTTTTGCAAAACAAGCAAATCATTATGAACTTGTGTCTTATTCGTATTAGACACTATTTTATATATACTTTTATATATATATATATGCATTCACATGGGATGTGAACTTCTACGCACTGCCATGGGTACCAGTTTTCCCCAGGCTTCAGCTAACCAACTGTGACTTCCCTCTGGTGGTCAATTGTTATTTCGAAACACTTATGATTAAAGCCTGGGCTGCCTCTGACATTAAAATAAATAAATAAAATTGGTTTGTTTTAGAAGAATATATACAAGCTTCTCTTTTGATAAAATTTATGGTTATTGCCTAATTTTAATAGAAGAGCAGAGACCATTTTCTTATTAAAGCAAAAATTTGGAACCAAGCATGTGTTGGCAAAAAGCCAGGAAGAAAAAATACTCTCAACTAAATAAAAGTTCTTGTTGGCTAATTGGCTCAATAATTGTTCACGTTATATAAGTACACCTAAAAACTGTGGCTTGTGGACTACAAAATCAAAGCTATAATAATCAGCTGTAATCAGTGTAACCAGTTTTCTAATGCTTCCTCATGTGTCTAGAGATCATCAGATGACCTAGCAAAGGACATTTTTACTCTTCTTACTGGAAATCAAACTACTCCAGTCCATGTCAGCTTTTTTCCTATTCATCTGTCCTCTGACTTCGCCAGAAACTGTTTCAAGCAGCTACCTCCTCCCCTACCCCCAATTTTTTATTTTTTTTTTTCTGAAGCAGCTATTCAAAAGGACTGATTTTGGTTTGGAGTCCTCATTCTATAGGTTTCTGATTTGTGGGGAGTGTGAGAACGTGTATTGGCA
>NW_010337724.1:0-15049 GCF_000700745.2 Antrostomus carolinensis | reverse complement strand
TCCCCTCCCCTTATTTTCCTTTTTTAAAATCCTGTTACATATGAAAAATTGCTTAGGAACATAAACAGAACAAATAAATACTTTTATTTTAATTTTGATCTGACTGGATCTGTGTAAGTTGAATCAAAAGAGCAGATTCTCACCTTATGCATATCAAATGAGATCAATTAAACAATAGCAATTTACTTTAATTGTATTTCTTTATTTTTTTTATAATTAGTGTTACACTGCTAGGATGCCTTAAAAGGAATGTTCACACTGGAAAATTACATGTGGAAACTAATGATATGCCTAACTCCTTTTAGGTGAGAATGGTTTAACTGAAAGCAGTTGATGCCAGTGTAAGCATAATAGTTTGTATTTCCACTCAAAAAAAGGCAAAATCTAGCAGTTATTTAATCAACACATACTCTTAAACTGAGTAATTCTGAGCATAGCCTGCATATTCCAGGAAAAAACATCTGAATGGAGGCAGGCTAAAGGCTTGCACCTGGAGAAACCTGTGCTGCTGTTGCTCTGATAAACAATTTGCCTTTTTAAGAATTTTTGTTGGAAGCTATATATCAGTATAAAACGTATAATCGGCTCCAGTGGAATTCAGGTGCTGCCCTTTCATGCTTTGTTTTTTTTCATCTCAGGAACATGTAGTCTCTCTCTGGCCCAATTTGCCATGAATAGACTGTTACACAGTAGTTCATGTGTATTGGATTTAGTTGTAAATGTGTTGAAGTTGTAAAAATAACACTTGTATAAATTATTCAAACTGCCCCTTGATTCAACTCGAATTTTGCTGGTGGTTGGTTTATAGAGCTCAATTGTCAAGGCAGGCATTTGAAGGCAGTCATTTACTGAGCATCAGGAATACCACAGAGGCTGAAAGAAGAGCTAACAAAGACAGGCAGATACTTAGAGCACTGAATTTGTGTTTGGATATTCTCTTAAATGTGAGTATGCAGCAAATGTCACTGAGTGCAGTCAAACATGCAGCTCTCTGCTCCTCCAGCTCTTTTCCCTTCAGTAACAAGAATCTAAGAGTCACAATAGAGAAGCCAGGCTAAAAAGTACTATATCCTTCTGGATAGGTTTTACTGCTATTGTCAAATCTTTAAATATTAAAAACCAGAGAAGAGGAGTGGCTGTGTTTCTGAATTAAGTGACTATAGATATGCAGTTACGATTATGAAGGTGGGAGTGGTTATTGATGACTGTCCATCAATACAGGAAATCTTTTCAAGTGAGGTACATCAGGAATCTGTTGTGGTTGCAGTTCTGTTCATTTCATCAACCCTTTAAATGAAGAGCAGATAATGTGTTAGACAGTATTTTTCTAAAGTGTATAGTGGTACCAAGCTAGGAGAGGTTGTAAGCACAGTGAAGGAAATGTTTGGAATCCACCACAACACTCTGCAGTGAAAGAGTTTCAATAAAGAAAAATGAAAAACATCACATTATTATGATCAGGTTATATTTGACAAAGAGTTGCAAAGGCAATCTGTACAAGGTTGCTAACCTATGAACTGCGGTGTACAACACACTGTTTAAAATGACCCTGAGACTAGAACGGTCAACTTTGGCAAATTTGAAACTGGTTCTTAGGAAAGGATTCACTGGGTACAAAAGGTGAGTATGTTTGACTTCTGTACTGGACAAACTGTAAGAAGGAATACTACAAAGATAGTAATATATATGACTAAGTATG
Organism: Antrostomus carolinensis; assembly: GCF_000700745.2. NCBI lineage: Eukaryota > Metazoa > Chordata > Aves > Caprimulgiformes > Caprimulgidae > Antrostomus > Antrostomus carolinensis. Next base: position 13,350 of record NW_010337724.1, on the reverse strand, counting down.
ACATAGTGGGAAACATTGTTTGGTTTCTGCAGGTCGTGCCCTGAAAGTATATTAGAATTCCTTACAGGTGCCAGTGATTATGTGAACAACATAATGAACAATATCCTGTAGCTGTTTTATTGTTGGGCTTTCAGAGTGCTTTTGATGATCTCTTACCAAAGACTTTCAGAGATCCTAAACTGGCAGGGGACAAAAGAGGAAGCACAGCTATTACTGGCTATCATGAAAACAAAACAAAACAAAACAACAACAACAATACCACCCCCCCCCCCCCCCAAAAAAAAAAAAAAAAGAAATAACTATCAGGTGTTACAACGTTCATTAATGGAGTTCATCAAGTGTCTGGGTTGAGACCTGTGTTCATCCACTTATTCACTAACGTCCTGGGAAAATTGATAGCTATATAGAGAGGTAAAAATGTTTGCTGGTAATATAAAGTTATTCAGATCAGTTAAATGAAAGATGACTGCAAAATGCTGCAGGAGGATGTCACAATACTGAATGATTTGGCAATAAAGTGAAAGATAAATTCGGTGCTGTGAACGTAATGCATCTGGGAAAAAACACTATCTGTATGTAGACGTTGTGTATATATACCCAGTGACAGGCTCTAAATGGACTATTACTATTCAGAAGGAAGATTGCAGAGGCATTGTGGCTATTTCTATGAAAACATCAACTTAATACCCAGAGACAGTTAAAAAGGAAAATCAACTGTTATGAAAGAAAATTAGAGCAAACCAGAAAACATTATTATGCCCCAAATCCAAGATGTGCTCATATCATTAATATTAAGCACAGCTCTTGTTAAAACATCTCAAAAAGAACACAATAAAACTAGAAAGGGAGAAAGATGACAATGACGTTCCATTTGTTTCCACATGAGGACAGATTAAACAGACTAGGCTTCTTTAGTCTGTGAGGAAAAATGACTGGAGGTACTAGATAAATCCAAAAATGCTGAGGAGGAAGTGAACAGGGACTGATTAGTCACACTTTCCTGCAATAGAATGAAGATGGAGAAAATGACATTATTTTGCAGTATGTTTACAAAAAACGAGGTTTTTTCTTCCTCACACAATACATAATGACACTATAGGATTTATTGTCAGGAGAGATACGTTCAGAAAGTAACTGAAAATGTTCAAAAAATAGAAGTCCACCAAGAACTCTTAAGAATGGAAACTAGTTGGTTTCTAAATGCTAAAAGCTAAGAAACCATGCTAGTGTAAGTATTGTGTTATTTTTGCCCCATTATAATATGCTTTAAGCACCACCTCTAAACTGAGATAATTTGGACAGATGATACTGTGCTGTATGGGCCTGCAAACCACAAAAAAACCAGCTGAATGGCTCATAGCATCATGGTTGCTGTGCCCTACCTGGATGAGGGTAACAAGCAGGGTCCTGCAGGGTCTGTCCTGGGATCTGTTCTGTTTGACATCTCTTATCAGTGATCCAGAGGAGGGGATGGAGGATACATCAAGACCGCAAATGACACCAAGGAGGACCAGCTGATTCACTCAAGGGTTGGCCTGTCATTCAGGGGAAGATGCAGTAGGAAGAGAAAGGGGATGACAAGGACACCATAAAATCCAGTGTAGATAGAGGACAAGATCTGCACCAGGAAGGCAGAATCTTGCAGGGATGCAGGCTAGTAAAACAGGACTGGGGAGTAGCTTTGGGAAGATGGTATCAGACCCTGGTGGAAAGTGAGCTGAATTTGGGTTAGGACACCTCCTCAGGTCCAAGCCAACCTGAATTATCCTATGAACTTATGACCATATCCTGTGATTTGTTCCTACATGGCTACTTGTATGTTCTCTTCTGCTTTCTGTTTTTACATATGTAGCTAACTGGGTACACATTATTCTGCAGTTCTTGACTTTTCTGCAAAGACTTGTTTATGTGCAAGGCATTTCTTGTTCTTCAATAGCCTAATCAGGGAGCCTAACAAATTCTAATTTTGTGTCTGATTTTGTGTTTCTGTTACTCAGGTAACCAGACTCCTCCTCTATGCAGGAACTAGGAAGAAGAAAAATGTTGAAAGTTATTTTACCCCTAAAGAGAATGGGAGTGGGGGGTGTGTTAATGGGCTACAGAAGGAGACGGAAACATGTCCAAAATTCATTGGATCACAGGGTAGTAAACAACTTCGGAGGCTGCTCTGTAAACACTGTTAAAGCCCCTCAGAAGTGAGACTCCTCTTGGAGACCATTCCTTCTAATCAGTACTACGGCCAAAGCAGCAGAGAGGAATAATCTGCTGGAATTTCTGGATTTTTCTGCTTACAATAACTTGTATCTGTACATAGAAATAAGTGGGCTTAAAAGCTTCTAGTGGTGGAAGCCTCCTGTCCTTTCTTTTTGGAGACTTTGTGACTTTTGATCTCTTAGAGTAGATATAAGAGAGCAACATGGAAGAATGCTTTTATTTACTTTTGAAGAATATCTTTCATGTAGAAATCTTTCCTTACTTCTCAAGGAGGCTAGACATTAAGAGTGATTTTAGACTATAAAGCTTTATAATTTGTAGCTCCATATGATTTATACTCCTAGAATATTCTAATCTCATTTGTTGTTTTTTTTTTTTTTTGTTTGTTTGTTTTTTAAACTTATATCCACCTTTCCCTTCATATCTAAAATCAGTTGTCTGTGGGTTAGGCATCAGAATTGAAATCTAGTACATAAAGGTGACTGCCTTGAATGTACAGGTTTAAAAATCAACTCTTCTTAGTAACTTCTTCCATTACATCGTTATAGTGGCATTATAAACCAAAAATGTGCTGATACTTTTCCCCAGCCTTAGACTTTTCATTATGATATGACTGAGTTGTAAGACAGAAACAAAAAGTGAAAAGTTTATTTAGAAATCATCTTTAGTCAGTTTAAATAGGATGATCTTTCTGTCTGTCATTCTATATATTCAGTAACAATGACAATTTAAAAATTTGTTTGTTACAAAGTAGTTAGCTAAGAGCAAAAAAGCTCAAAAATCTATCAATCGGTTGCAATTTTACTGTTCAAATAGCTGAATTTATTTTTATTGATGTAAGTTATGAAAAACTGTGATAGTTTAACTTAGCTGACAGCCTAGCAAAACCAGGATAGTCACCATGATGTTAAAGTGACCTAAAACATACAAAGGGATGACATTGCTGAATTTGATCAAATTACATGGTCAATATTTGTCATGAAGCACAACATTGTCCCAAATATGTGCAGTATATATTATGAGAGGATTGCTTAATTTTAAAGCTAGCTGGAGTCTGTTTGAATATGTATTCCAGATTTGTGAACATGTGCTCATTTGTTGGTAGACGAGTCTACAGTGGAGCCAGATGCTTAGCTATAGGGGACACTCAGAGCAGCATTTGCTGAGACACATTCACCTCCAGCAACAGCCAAGAATTGTAAATAGCTATATTGGGTCAGGGATCATGTTGTTAGGAAAGTATAGCAAGTATAAAGTATTTTACCTCTTCTTTTGACTTGCTTAGAAAATCCCTTTACAGTCTTTATATTATTTCAGAATAAATTTTGATACATATATGGAGCTCTCTATTTTTTCTCAGCCTCTCTTCTTAGAATATGGCTTCAGGTGCTTTAGATATTCTTTGGGGATACAAGGGTGTTAGCTTTTTTTTTCTGTACCACACAATAAAAACAAGGAATGAACATACTGGGTCGAGAGGAAGTTCTGGAGAATCTTTAGGTTGCGGATATGAGGAATATTCCATGTTCACAGACTGAATATACAGAATTGTGTCCAGGTTCTTAAAACAAGTGGTATTTGCATACATATATATTTATATAAAAATTAATCAAAGAAATTACAATAGAGCTAATGAGCTGTTACCACTTTTGAAAATGCAAACCCACCTGTGAGAACTGAGCACTTGAAAACCTGCCTTTAGAAGTAAAGAATATACAAATCACAGTACACCAGTCTGTTTCCCTAAATAGTGTTTCCCTGAAAACAAAATGATCTGATTGCATATCTGAATGAATCATATGGATGCAGCGGCTACCTCTGCAAACCTTTCATTAAGGTCGTGAATGAAGCAATACAGGTTTGAGCCTAAATCCTGTGATTTCTTGAGGCAGAAACTGATTGCAGAGGCCCTGCTATCAAAACTCGGGAGCATATTTACTTGGAATGAAGTGTATGGGAGCCTCTGTTAGCTTTCTTTCTGTATCAGTGTTTGATTTATTTCTCATTCTGTGAATTTTGATTATACTTGGGTCTTTATCTATTTTTGATTATGAAATTTCCTCTTATTTCTTATCAGTTTAATACACTGTTTTTTTTTTGTGTGTTAGCATGTTGCTGCTGTTGCATAGGACTATTATATTTAGGTTTCTTCCTAGAAATTAGAAGATGGTTGAGGTGTCTAATGCTACACCTGACCTTTGAGTTCCAGAGCTCAAATCAGAATTGCAATTCCTATGGTTCATGGATTACTAATCAGGAGAGATAAAGTGCCAGGAATGTTGGGATTCATATCACAACACTGTGGGACAATGCTCAGACTATCACAGAAATATTCTCTATTTTAAAAGAAATATTGATACTAACATTTTTTGTCAAAGTTCAGCAACTTGGAACACTGGACCTATGATTACAGTTGCTAGTCACCTACATGTGGGTCTAACTTGTTTTTTTAACAACACGGTGCAAGTATACGGACTGCTGAGAGACTAGCATTTCCAAAACCTGTTTTGCTCTCTTATGTTGACTTGAAATAAAATGGTCACAGTAAAACAAGCTTTCAAAAGATGAAATCCTGTAAGGGACAAGGTTTGGTTTTCTGTTCTGATAAGAGTTTCTTGTGATTGATTCCTGATCCTTTGGGAGGAAGAGGTTTGCAGCAATTGCTGTGCACTAGAATAATAAAGAGTATTCTTACCTAATTTCCTAAAGCTCCTTTAAAGTCTTTTTCCAATTAGTCTGCAACTGTTATAGGGATTTTTAATCTAAATTAAAAAAAAAGTAATCAAGGCAGTATGACTCTGCTCAGCCCTTATGGAAGATTATCCATATTCAGGCCCTTCTAATGGCCTATTGCAACCTGATATATTGGCAGCAGTCCAGCTTGTGTAGCAATCATAACAAAGGCTCAGGCTCTGAGCCCTCAGAAGAACTTTCCTTTAAAATAAAACATCTTGGTTTGTTTGACATATTTACTTTTTTCTTTTTTTTTTTTTTTCCCTTATATCCTTACTTGGAATGATTTTTACCTTAAGCCCTTAAAAGGACTTTTATGTTAAAATGAAACATGTTTTGTTTGACATGTTCCTTTTCTTTCCTTTTTTCCTTACATTCTTACTTGGAGTGATTTTTACTTTGTTGTGATTGCTGCCAAAACCCAGGCTCAAAATTCAGTCAGGGGAAAGGGAGGTGTTTAGCAGCATTACAGGCAGTTTATACTCCTGTGCAACAAATATTCCCTAATTTTCTTCAATCCATCCTGTTACTATCAGTGTCCAGTTTATAAATTGCATGATGTCCAGGAAAAGAGGATGACTAGGAATAATCTCTATTGTGTGCAAAATGACAGACATATGTCACTGATAGATGAAGAAAAACTAGAAATGTGTAGAAAGGCAGGATCTGGCCATCCTGAAAGTACTATGTTTTTAAACTGTTAGGTACATCATTCCGATGGGAGCTGTGGGAAGTGTTCATGCCTCTAGTAGATAAAGATTCCTCAGAGTGATTTCAGCAATTTCTATTAAGTCAGATTTTCTTGTCTGTGTATAGGAATCTCAGACCTTTCTGAGAAGTAAATAAGGCTGTGGGAATTACACTCTTATTTGCTCATCAATGCACAGAAGGAATTACTGTGTTGGTTTCAAAACAGCACAAGACAGGGCTATCTTCTTGTACTGCTAGAGAGTTTGGGGCAGTCTGGCTCCTGAAGAGTACGGAATAAAATCAGCATATGTAGACAAGGTTTATGGATTAAACTTTGGGGATTTTTGTCTGCACAGCGCACTGGCCAGATTCACTGCTCTCCTAGGAATGCTAGCAGACTAGCTTAAGTAACATTGAGAAAAAGACATCCCTGCTTTGAGGAAATGTAGCTGTCTACCCTGTGCTCACATATATTTGCACACTGAAGGAGAATCCACCCCCTGTTATTATATTTCAGATTTTGGAGTTTGTGATGGCAGTTCATGTTTGCCTGTGTACTGTGGGGTTATCAAATCATCACTGAGGTCATTTGGGGGCCATAATTACATGCACATTTACTCCTCTCTCTCCTTATGGGCTTCCTCAGAGAATTTTTTTCTCCTGCATTTGTTTCATGGAACCAATGCTCACACTGACACTGGGATAATGCTACCAGAATCCACCGTCTGTCATTTCTTGCACATCACTGGTCTTAGAGACTGATCCTGAAAGGCATCAGGGTCTGGTTAGTTCAGGGAGTTGTTTGGAGCTAAATGATTTTTTTTTATTTTTTTTTAATTTTTTTTTATCCTCATGCAACATTTCCTAACCATGAGAGCTCTCTCTCAGGTTACCAACATACTGTCCACAAACTCTGCTTTGGAGCAACAGTAAGTAACACTGCACCATGGCTCAAAAAAGGAAAAGAAACAAAGGACTGTTTCAGTGAAAGTTAAAATGCAGTACACACATTTATTCCCTGGTCTGGGGAGATAAGTGTTCATGTACTGATGGAATTTCTGATAATTATCTCATCTGATTATTTTTCTGCACATTTCAGGAAATGGTTCATTTTTCTAGCTAATGCCACCCATTAAGTGAAGCATATAACATGGGTAGGATTTCTCTTGATTAAACTCAGTATATAAACCCAAGTCAACAATAACACAGTTCTTCTAAAAATATACATGTTTCTCACATGTCATCATTGCTCGAGATGCCAGGAAAATGTGATTCATATGCAAGTGTAATAAAGTGGAAAAATCATCAGTGTTCTTGTAAGTCTCTTTGGTTTTCCTCACTTCCTAGAGATTTCAGCAATTTTTAAAAATATGCAATGTCATTGCAATTTTGCTGCCAAAAAATTAAAACTAGTTCATTCTGTAATATAACCCCATAATGTGGCTGCCTTCTACTTAGCTTTTATACTATTCAACACTGTTTGAAGTGTTTCCAAGGTGATATCTAGCACATCCACGCTTAGTAAAGTATTTAGTTAGTAAAATGACTAGCCAATATGATAAGGGGAAAATGTGTTCTCTGGATCAAGTCAGGAGACAGCCTGAAGTATAACTGAACAGTTTTAAGCAAAGTGCTCTCTTATTAGGGGCAATATTTTTTATCATAAGTTCATGACATTTTTCTGTATCTTGATTTTTTCCTTTCATTATTTCTAAAGAAAAAAATATTTGGAGATTTTTTTGTTAGGGAGACACCATTTCTTGTAGTCTTTATAATGCATTTTTTTCCCCCAAATACATAAGAGTCTTGGATTCAGCCGGGAAGACATTGCTTGTTTTTTTGTTATATGCAGATGCATCATAAGAAATGGTATGTAAGCTTTTGTTTCCTTTGTAGACAATGACAAATATTGCCAGGGGCTCAATAGGTGGCACTCTTACCTCTGAGCTGGACTCATGTAACATTGTTATGCAGAGAGATAGAATAAAAAAAAAAAAAAAAAGCCCCAAACAAAAAAGACGTAGATATTAAAAAGTGAATGGTGTAGAGCAAGGCTGATCTGATTCTGAAATTAGCTACTGTTTTCTCTTCGTTTGTGACACTCTCTTAGCTCTCTTGAAAGGTGTTATTCAGTGACCATTTTATAAGTGAGAAGCCAGAATAAAACATATGAATATATCTATGACTAAAAATATGAATAGTGCTTTTCTTTGTATTCAAAGATACAGAAAAAAGAATCTCTCATGGCCTGCAGCCTCCCAGAGTAACAACTGTCTACCCACAACGCCCAGAGTGGATCTGTACATGCCAGGCATGACACACGAATACTCTCAAGAACTCTGTTATTTTGCTCTGACCAGTGCTTAGAAAAGTAATTAAAAAACCCTGCAAGAGAGACAATTATTAAATTACTTTCTGGCAGTGTGGTAGGAAGTGGCAAAACCTATTCCTGTTTTGTAGCATTAGGGTTGACTAAAGCTCAAGAAAGTCCCCAGACTTCAGTGTGTTCATTCTAGTAGAAAAATTCCCATTAATATTAATGCATTTTGGATTGTGCCCTAGCTTTCTGGTTTTTATACAATATCCCAGAAGAGATTTTATAAGGTTGGAGGTTAGCAAACTTTGGTTAGCCATTGGCAATGCTCTATGTTAATACTTAGAAACAGGAGATCTGCTTTCACTTGAGTGTGTATCATAAGCTTGGCAAGCTATTCAACTTCTCTGTCTTGGTATCCACATCAGCATCTTGGTAGCCATATCAGCTGAAACCCTCAGAGACTGCTGTGGGAGTGCAAAGCCTTATTTTATTTTATAATTCAGTGCATATGGAGACATTTGGTTTCCATTTTGGAACTTGCCATAGGAGTAATTATTACTGAGAGCTTCAGAGCCTCTCCCAAACCTAACTCTTCCATTTAAACAGATAAGGTTTTTGTGTTCTTTCCTTCTGAAAAAAGCCTACAGACACCTTTACTGAAATTTATACACATAAACCCATGAAAGAGATCCCTACTTTATTTAACAGGTCTCCGGGATTCAGTCATTTTTAAAATATTTTTTGATTGCTTTTCTTTAATATAGTGCAAGGGTCAGTAGCCCTGTTAAGAGATACAAGCCAAAGCTTTCCACTTGCAAGTTGCACATTGTGGATGGAGTACATCATAATATGTTTAAATAAATAAACAGATGGAAACCTGCCTGCTGATTTCATGGTATTTGACATAGTGCACATTCGTCTTCTAGCAGACTTTTTTTTTTTTTTTTCAAATATTTATTAAATGTAAACTGCAGCACATATTGCACATACTCTTTTGTCACCAATAAGCACCACAGAAGCTAGGGAAGAAGGAATACTATGTAATTCTCAGGAGCCTGTAGTGCACTACACACTTGCTTTGCCGATTTCTTATAGTGAGTGTTTTTCTAAAACCTTTGAACTGTAACTTCATTCTAACAAGAGGGAAAATATCCTGTTTAATCAATAAGACATGGCAGGGCATGAATAAGTGCATATTTATGATCAAAGCTGCTTGTCCTAAATGAACATCCTCTAGTAAAATTTGAACAGTGGAATGTCTGAATAGGAGAATGCGATTTTATTATAAAAATGTTACATTTTGTCAAAGAATTTACATAATCTTAATTAAATGAACAGTCTAATAAGCTCTGAATGGTAAATTCTGCTGTTTTACGCTCTAGTCAATTAGATCATTCAGTTTTTCAGGCATCCCTTATTGTATAGCCTAAATGGCTGTATAATGTTAGGTTGATTTTTTTTCCATTTTAGTAGAAAACCAGAATTAGCAGTAAACAGAAAATTAAATAATTGTCTAAATAATTAACGAGATCATTTCTTTGCCAACCCTAATGATTAAAACAACATCAAAATAATGGGATTATATGACATAAGAAACACTGCCCAAACAATAAATTTTATTGCTGATGAAAAGACTTGTTTCTGTATCCCTGGCAAGTATTTAAGCCCTGATAGATATTTTGAGTGTAATAAAATGTGATATTAACTACTAAATGCTGAGGCAGAAATGTACAGAAGTACATTTTGCATTGTTGCTCTTGAGGTGTTCTTTGTTTCTCCTCTGTGTGTGCTCAGGTACTCATCTTCTGTAGGTGTGTAGCAAATCTCTCCTGGTAAACTCAGAAAGGACTGCAAATGACTATTGAGAGCCATCTCCAACTTTCTAGTAAAATGTAGGAGCTGGAAAGGGGAATTAGATAGGAGCAAAGATAGAACTTAGATATCATCAGTTCCTCCCTCTGAAAAAGTATTTGGAAGTGACAGGTGAAAGTGCAGTATGTGCTACTGGAGTATGGAGAGTTTGTGGTGAAATTTTTGCTATTTGGGAATTACTGTTTAGAAATATTTTGTGACTGGGGAAAAAAGTGTTTATCCATGTATGAAAAATTACAGGAAATGCAGGAATTTTCTGAATCCAAAAGAAAAAGAAAGAGTGCACCATAAAACAGACTGTGTGAAAACCAGTAATTAATCCACATTCATGAGATGGATGGCTCTGTTCTACAAGTGTCTAAAGAAGTTCCTCAGTTTGGTTAAAACTACCTTCTAACCTATTAAAGGGTACAACACATGCTTTAATTAGGCAATTACTCTTGTCTATCGATATGCTCTGGGGATGCACATCTGAGAGAGGTAACTGTGCCTTTTCAGCATTCCCAAATGTCAGTAACAAAAATCACATGTCTGGGGCATGGATATGAGTCAGTGAGAGAGTTTTGCAAAGCTCTGGAGACCCGCTGCAACTCTAAAGTAAATGTGTCCTTTCTTAACTTGCCTTTCACAGTGTATGTCTGATCTGGAAAGCCACAAAGACTTTTCAGACAGCCTCTCTTCTTCATTAGAGCCCAAAGACACTTGCATTTTGTGAAAAATCAGTGACTTAACCATCAGGAAGGAGGATTCTCATTCTCCTTGACTAATAGGAAAAAAAAAAAAAAAATAGATAGAGAGTTTCCAAGAACACATTCCTACCATTTACTAAATCCGCTGTTTTGTTGAAATCTCTTTCACTTCATAAATAAGTTTTCCAGTGCATTTCTCACCATTGGCACTCTTCATCAGGCCCCAAGCAAAGAAAATAAAAATATAAAAGACAACCCTTCTGCTGGAGGAAGAGCTCTCAAGGGGAAATTTCTAGCCTTGTTTCTTTATTGAATTTACTAGATAAATGTATTTTGCAGACAAATGGTACTGTGAAGAAAATCCTACGTCTGTGCACAAGGACCCCTCAGGTTCAATAGAATGTATACACAAGACCCTTTAAAACCTAGGGAACTCTGTACCCACCAAGCAGGAATTGTGCTCCTTTCTCACATTCTAGTCCAGTTATCATACGTGCTTCTCAGAATCTTCACTCTACTATTTTTGTGTTTGTTGCAAGCACATATACCTAGGGTAAAGATGTGGCTCTAAGACCTGTTTTAAATGTAGCTGCCAGTTCTTCTCATAATTGCTTAACTCCCTCTATCATTCTATAAGAAAAGACACTAAAAAAATAGTTTTTACTGTCTCACCATGGTAATTTTTCACCAAGAAGTCATCTTAGTTTGTTCAGCATTTAAATATGATATTCCTAGTTTCAACAGACAGAGAGAAAGCCACTGTACCATTCAGAATTATTTTTTGCAGACCTTAAACCTACGGTATTATAGAACCTACTTCTGTATGATACTGCTCTACTCTTTATTATTTGCCCAATGCGCATATGTTGAGTACTTAACTTTCTTACCCATAAAAATCATATTTTCTGAAATACCATTTGTAAAATAATATTTCAACAATTATTTTTTTCTTGTATGTCTTTTTTCTTCTCACCTTATCTGTCATTCATATACAATATCACTTCTTGTCCATGTACAAACATGTATTTGTTCAGAAGATTTTATGCCAAGATCCTTGAGATCCATTGGTGTTTTCGTCTTCCAGGATACATGCATTTTTATGGGCAAGTTAAATGACAGGCAGAATCTCCTTGTATTTATGACTATATTTTGGTCAGAAATACAGAAATAAATTGTTTTAAGAGGCCTATGGCTTCAACAAATCCTCTTCAGTTAGGCTCCAGTGTACTGTAATGTTACAGCAAGTGCCTGCAGGAACAGATTTTTGGAAAGCAATGCATAAATAACAAACTATTTGGTTCTACCTGCCTTGCCCTACTTATTGCCTTTTTTGAAATGAGCTAATTGTGTAATTCATTAAAAGAAAAAAACACCAAGGAAACTGGATAATAAAAATTGCAGTTAAGTCGCAGCCATGTTTGGAAAGGGGGCACATTACCAAAGGGCTGCATCCAAGGATATGGTTAGGAATCCTTAGTAGAATTAAACTAAATGCTCTTGAACAATTATTTCTTTCGAAGCATGTGTTGTTCTGGTGTAGTAGCAATTAGAAAAGTTGAATTTTAGTAAACCCCACTGGATTAGAAAGTGAGGTCAGTATTATCACCAGAACGGGGTGATGTTAAAACAACAGGAAAGGCACTGGCTTTCTTTTATTTGGTCCTTAACCTGGTGAGTTCCACCTTCTGTGCATATTCCTTTGGGAAAGAAAGAGAGAGAAGCTACCTTTATAATATCCTCATAATATGAGATAGCAACTATCTTTTCAGCTGTGTAATTATCTCATTCCTTGCCATTATCTGTAATACTCGCACCATCACTGGCATTCTGTATGGTTTCACTGCTCATTAACATGTATCTGTATCTCTTCTGTTTCCACCTAATTGCACTTCCAGTTGAGATTTCTGTTTCTGTTTGTTTTCCAAACATTTTAGAAAGCATATAAAATTAAATACATGCTACAGGTGTTTTCCTTACCTTTGTCTGCTGTTAGGGTATTTATCCCATTTAGGAGCATTTAGAATGAGAAAGACCTCAATCCAAAATCCATTTAATAACAACTGAAAAACAATTGTGCATCAAGGAAGCAAGCTGAATCCTTGGATATTTTTATTTTTAAGTGCCACTGGTATCTTATTTGTGTTCTTAAAGCAGGAAAAACTGGAATGTGTTTTAGTGCTTTGGAATAGGACAGCTTTTAAAATACGTATGTTTATCACTCTTTTGGGAACATGCTACTGTAATAGGCAATTTTTTTCCATCTTTCTGCAAGGTGTTACAGAGGATTCAAGGAAGAAAAGCATGTGTACAAAATTTTGGTTTCAGTGTTTGCTCATAGTAATCAGCTGGGGGTAGTGACACTTGTTATTTTTTCACGTTATTTTATAGTCCAGAAAATTACTTACTGTACATGTCCAGGTATCTTTTACATAAGATTGAAGAAGATATCTTTGACATTACTGACTCCTTACAGTTAAATCCTTTGATGTGGAGGTTTTTGTTGTCTTGACACTGTGCTTATGGAGAAGACTAAGGTTAGAAGAGACAACTCAGAAGATAAGTTATTCCTCTGTCCTGTTTTTTTGTTAGGATAGGGTTAATTTTCTTCTTAGTAGCTAGAAAGCGCTGTGTTTTGGTTTCAGTGGGGATTTTATGAGAAGAATGTTGATAAGATACAAGGACATGGTGTTTGGGTAGTTTGCAAGTGCAGAGGACTGGGGGGAAGTAAGCAAAACACAGAATTGACCGTTGGATATGCTGATAAAATATTCCATATTATATTACGTCATGTTTAGTATTTTAACTGAGTGTCCCGATCCGATATCGGGGATAATT